>NW_026089430.1:0-105168 GCF_933775445.1 Argentina anserina | reverse complement strand
TTGAGTATGTTTACTATTGCACGTTGAGTATCTTTTCAATTCTCGTTTGAGTATCTTTCTGTAAGCCTTTCTGATGCGAGTTTCTATTGAATTTGAGGGTGTTTCCAGTGTGGGCGTGTGTTTCTTTCAAACTGAGTATCTTTTTATCGTTTGAGTATGTTTACAATTGCAATTTGAGTATCTTTTCAATTCTCGTTTGAGTATCTTTCTGTAAGCCTTTCTGATGCGAGTTTCTATTGAATTTGAGAGTGTTTCCAGTGTGGGCGTGTGTTTCTTTCAAACTGAGTATCTTTCTATCGTTTGAGTATGTTTACTATTGCACTTTGAGTATCTTTTCAATTCTCGTTTGAGTATCTTTCTGTAAGCCTTTCTGATGCGAGTTTCTATTGAATTTGAGAGTGTTTCCAGTGTGGGCGTGTGTTTCTTTCAAACTGAGTATCTTTCTATCGTTTGAGTATGTTTACTATTGCACGTTGAGTATCTTTTCAATTCTCGTTTGAGTATCTTTTTGTAAGCCTTTCTGATGCGAGTTTCTATTGAATTTAGAGTGTTTCCAATGTGGGCGTGTGTTTCTTTCAAACTGAGTATCTTTCTATCGTTTGAGTATGTTTACTATTGCACTTTGAGTATCTTTTCAATTCTCGTTTGAGTATCTTTCTGTAAGCCTTTCTGATGCGAGTTTCTATTGAATTTGAGAGTGTTTCCAGTGTGGGCGTGTGTTCTTTGAAACTGAGTATCTTTCTATCGTTTGAGTATGTTTACTATTGCACTTTGAGTATCTTTTCAATTCTCGTTTGAGTATCTTTCTGTAAGCCTTTCTGATGCGAGTTTCTATTGAATTTAGAGTGTTTCCAGTGTGGGCGTGTGTTTCTTTCAAACTGAGTATCTTTCTATCGTTTGAGTATGTTTACTATTGCACTTTGAGTATCTTTTTCAATTCTCGTTTGAGTATCTTTCTGATGCGAGTTTCTATTGAATTTGAGAGTGTTTCCAGTGTGGGCGTGTGTTTCTTTCAAACTGAGTATCTTTCTATCGTTTGATTATGTTTTCTATTGCAATTTGAGTATCTTTTCAATTCTCGTTTGAGTATCTTTCTGATGCGAGTTTCTATTGAATTTGAGAGTGTTTCTAGTGTGGGCGTGTGTTTCTTTCAAACTGAGTATCTTTCTATCGTTTGAGTATGTTTACTATTGCACTTTGAGTATCTTTTCAATTCTCGTTTGAGTATCTTTCTGTAAGCCTTTCTGATGCGAGTTTCTATTGAATTTGAGAGTGTTTCCAGTGTGGGCGTGTGTTTCTTTCAAACTGAGTATCTTTTTATCGTTTGAGTATGTTTACTATTGCACGTTGAGTATCTTTTCAATTCTCGTTTGAGTATCTTTCTGTAAGCCTTTCTGATGCGAGTTTCTATTGAATTTGAGGGTGTTTCCAGTGTGGGCGTGTGTTTCTTTCAAACTGAGTATCTTTTTATCGTTTGAGTATGTTTACTATTGCACTTTGAGTATCTTTTCAATTCTCGTTTGAGTATCTTTCTGTAAGCCTTTCTGATGCGAGTTTCTATTGAATTTAGAGTGTTTCCAATGTGGGCGTGTGTTTCTTTCAAACTGAGTATCTTTCTATCGTTTGAGTATGTTTACTATTGCACTTTGAGTATCTTTTCAATTCTCGTTTGAGTATCTTTCTGTAAGCCTTTCTGATGCGAGTTTCTATTGAATTTGAGAGTGTTTTCCAGTGTGGGCGTGTGTTCTTTGAAACTGAGTATCTTTCTATCGTTTGAGTATGTTTACTATTGCACTTTGAGTATCTTTTCAATTCTCGTTTGAGTATCTTTCTGTAAGCCTTTCTGATGCGAGTTTCTATTGAATTTAGAGTGTTTCCAGTGTGGGCGTGTGTTTCTTTCAAACTGAGTATCTTTCTATCGTTTGAGTATGGTTTACTATTGCACTTTGAGTATCTTTTCAATTCTCGTTTGAGTATCTTTCTGATGCGAGTTTCTATTGAATTTGAGAGTGTTTCCAGTGTGGGCGTGTGTTTCTTTCAAACTGAGTATCTTTCTATCGTTTGATTAAGTTTACTATTGCAATTTGAGTATCTTTTCAATTCTCGTTTGAGTATCTTTCTGATGCGAGTTTCTATTGAATTTGAGAGTGTTTCTAGTGTGGGCGTGTGTTTCTTTCAAACTGAGTATCTTTCTATCGTTTGAGTATGTTTACAATTGCAATTTGAGTATCTTTTCAATTCTCGTTTGAGTATCTTTCTGTAAGCCTTTCTGATGCGAGTTTCTATTGAATTTGAGAGTGTTTCCAGTGTGGGCGTGTGTTTCTTTCAAACTGAGTATCTTTCTATCGTTTGAGTATGTTTACTATTGCACTTTGAGTATCTTTTCAATTCTCGTTTGAGTATCTTTCTGTAAGCCTTTCTGATGCGAGTTTCTATTGAATTTGAGAGTGTTTCCAGTGTGGGCGTGTGTTTCTTTCAAACTGAGTATCTTTCTATCGTTTGAGTATGTTTACTATTGCACTTTGAGTATCTTTTCAATTCTCGTTTGAGTATCTTTCTGTAAGCCTTTCTGATGCGAGTTTCTATTGAATTTGAGAGTGTTTCCAGTGTGGGCGTGTGTTTCTTTCAAACTGAGTATCTTTCTATCGTTTGAGTATGTTTACTATTGCACTTTGAGTATCTTTTCAATTCTCGTTTGAGTATCTTTCTGTAAGCCTTTCTGATGCGAGTTTCTATTGAATTTGAGAGTGTTTCCAGTGTGGGCGTGTGTTTCTTTCAAACTGAGTATCTTTCTATCGTTTGAGTATGTTTACTATTGCACTTTGAGTATCTTTTCAATTCTCGTTTGAGTATCTTTCTGTAAGCCTTTCTGATGCGAGTTTCTATTGAATTTGAGAGTGTTTCCAGTGTGGGCGTGTGTTTCTTTCAAACTGAGTATCTTTCTATCGTTTGAGTATGTTTACTATTGCACTTTGAGTATCTTTTCAATTCTCGTTTGAGTATCTTTCTGTAAGCCTTTCTGATGCGAGTTTCTATTGAATTTGAGAGTGTTTCCAGTGTGGGCGTGTGTTTCTTTCAAACTGAGTATCTTTCTATCGTTTGAGTATGTTTACTATTGCACTTTGAGTATCTTTTCAATTCTCGTTTGAGTATCTTTCTGTAAGCCTTTCTGATGCGAGTTTCTATTGAATTTGAGAGTGTTTCCAGTGTGGGCGTGTGTTTCTTTCAAACTGAGTATCTTTCTATCGTTTGAGTATGTTTACTATTGCACTTTGAGTATCTTTTCAATTCTCGTTTGAGTATCTTTCTGATGCGAGTTTCTATTGAATTTGAGAGTGTTTCCAGTGTGGGCGTGTGTTTCTTTCAAACTGAGTATCTTTCTATCGTTTGATTAAGTTTACTATTGCAATTTGAGTATCTTTTCAATTCTCGTTTGAGTATCTTTCTGATGCGAGTTTCTATTGAATTTGAGAGTGTTTCTAGTGTGGGCGTGTGTTTCTTTCAAACTGAGTATCTTTCTATCGTTTGATTAAGTTTACTATTGCAATTTGAGTATCTTTTCAATTCTCGTTTGAGTATCTTTCTGATGCGAGTTTCTATTGAATTTGAGAGTGTTTCTAGTGTGGGCGTGTGTTTCTTTCAAACTGAGTATCTTTCTATCGTTTGAGTATGTTTACAATTGCAATTTGAGTATCTTTTCAATTCTCGTTTGAGTATCTTTCTGTAAGCCTTTCTGATGCGAGTTTCTATTGAATTTGAGAGTGTTTCCAGTGTGGGCGTGTGTTTCTTTCAAACTGAGTATCTTTCTATCGTTTGAGTATGTTTACTATTGCACTTTGAGTATCTTTTCAATTCTCGTTTGAGTATCTTTCTGTAAGCCTTTCTGATGCGAGTTTCTATTGAATTTGAGAGTGTTTCCAGTGTGGGCGTGTGTTTCTTTCAAACTGAGTATCTTTCTATCGTTTGAGTATGTTTACTATTGCACTTTGAGTATCTTTTCAATTCTCGTTTGAGTATCTTTCTGTAAGCCTTTCTGATGCGAGTTTCTATTGAATTTGAGAGTGTTTCCAGTGTGGGCGTGTGTTTCTTTCAAACTGAGTATCTTTCTATCGTTTGAGTATGTTTACTATTGCACTTTGAGTATCTTTTCAATTCTCGTTTGAGTATCTTTCTGTAAGCCTTTCTGATGCGAGTTTCTATTGAATTTGAGAGTGTTTCCAGTGTGGGCGTGTGTTTCTTTCAAACTGAGTATCTTTCTATCGTTTGAGTATGTTTACTATTGCACTTTGAGTATCTTTTCAATTCTCGTTTGAGTATCTTTCTGATGCGAGTTTCTATTGAATTTGAGAGTGTTTCCAGTGTGGGCGTGTGTTTCTTTCAAACTGAGTATCTTTCTATCGTTTGATTAAGTTTACTATTGCAATTTGAGTATCTTTTCAATTCTCGTTTGAGTATCTTTCTGATGCGAGTTTCTATTGAATTTGAGAGTGTTTCTAGTGTGGGCGTGTGTTTCTTTCAAACTGAGTATCTTTCTATCGTTTGAGTATGTTTACTATTGCACTTTGAGTATCTTTTCAATTCTCGTTTGAGTATCTTTCTGTAAGCCTTTCTGATGCGAGTTTCTATTGAATTTGAGAGTGTTTCCAGTGTGGGCGTGTGTTTCTTTCAAACTGAGTATCTTTTTATCGTTTGAGTATGTTTACTATTGCACGTTGAGTATCTTTTCAATTCTCGTTTGAGTATCTTTCTGTAAGCCTTTCTGATGCGAGTTTCTATTGAATTTGAGGGTGTTTCCAGTGTGGGCGTGTGTTTCTTTCAAACTGAGTATCTTTTTATCGTTTGAGTATGTTTACTATTGCACTTTGAGTATCTTTTCAATTCTCGTTTGAGTATCTTTCTGTAAGCCTTTCTGATGCGAGTTTCTATTGAATTTAGAGTGTTTCCAATGTGGGCGTGTGTTTCTTTCAAACTGAGTATCTTTCTATCGTTTGAGTATGTTTACTATTGCACTTTGAGTATCTTTTCAATTCTCGTTTGAGTATCTTTCTGTAAGCCTTTCTGATGCGAGTTTCTATTGAATTTGAGAGTGTTTCCAGTGTGGGGCGTGTGTTCTTTGAAACTGAGTATCTTTCTATCGTTTGAGTATGTTTACTATTGCACTTTGAGTATCTTTTCAATTCTCGTTTGAGTATCTTTCTGTAAGCCTTTCTGATGCGAGTTTCTATTGAATTTAGAGTGTTTCCAGTGTGGGCGTGTGTTTCTTTCAAACTGAGTATCTTTCTATCGTTTGAGTATGTTTACTATTGCACTTTGAGTATCTTTTCAATTCTCGTTTGAGTATCTTTCTGATGCGAGTTTCTATTGAATTTGAGAGTGTTTCCAGTGTGGGCGTGTGTTTCTTTCAAACTGAGTATCTTTCTATCGTTTGATTAAGTTTACTATTGCAATTTGAGTATCTTTTCAATTCTCGTTTGAGTATCTTTCTGATGCGAGTTTCTATTGAATTTGAGAGTGTTTCTAGTGTGGGCGTGTGTTTCTTTCAAACTGAGTATCTTTCTATCGTTTGAGTATGTTTACAATTGCAATTTGAGTATCTTTTCAATTCTCGTTTGAGTATCTTTCTGTAAGCCTTTCTGATGCGAGTTTCTATTGAATTTGAGAGTGTTTCCAGTGTGGGCGTGTGTTTCTTTCAAACTGAGTATCTTTCTATCGTTTGAGTATGTTTACTATTGCACTTTGAGTATCTTTTCAATTCTCGTTTGAGTATCTTTCTGTAAGCCTTTCTGATGCGAGTTTCTATTGAATTTGAGAGTGTTTCCAGTGTGGGCGTGTGTTTCTTTCAAACTGAGTATCTTTCTATCGTTTGAGTATGTTTACTATTGCACTTTGAGTATCTTTTCAATTCTCGTTTGAGTATCTTTCTGTAAGCCTTTCTGATGCGAGTTTCTATTGAATTTGAGAGTGTTTCCAGTGTGGGCGTGTGTTTCTTTCAAACTGAGTATCTTTCTATCGTTTGAGTATGTTTACTATTGCACTTTGAGTATCTTTTCAATTCTCGTTTGAGTATCTTTCTGTAAGCCTTTCTGATGCGAGTTTCTATTGAATTTGAGAGTGTTTCCAGTGTGGGCGTGTGTTTCTTTCAAACTGAGTATCTTTCTATCGTTTGAGTATGTTTACTATTGCACTTTGAGTATCTTTTCAATTCTCGTTTGAGTATCTTTCTGTAAGCCTTTCTGATGCGAGTTTCTATTGAATTTGAGAGTGTTTCCAGTGTGGGCGTGTGTTTCTTTCAAACTGAGTATCTTTCTATCGTTTGAGTATGTTTACTATTGCACTTTGAGTATCTTTTCAATTCTCGTTTGAGTATCTTTCTGTAAGCCTTTCTGATGCGAGTTTCTATTGAATTTGAGAGTGTTTCCAGTGTGGGCGTGTGTTTCTTTCAAACTGAGTATCTTTCTATCGTTTGAGTATGTTTACTATTGCACTTTGAGTATCTTTTCAATTCTCGTTTGAGTATCTTTCTGATGCGAGTTTCTATTGAATTTGAGAGTGTTTCCAGTGTGGGCGTGTGTTTCTTTCAAACTGAGTATCTTTCTATCGTTTGATTAAGTTTACTATTGCAATTTGAGTATCTTTTCAATTCTCGTTTGAGTATCTTTCTGATGCGAGTTTCTATTGAATTTGAGAGTGTTTCTAGTGTGGGCGTGTGTTTCTTTCAAACTGAGTATCTTTCTATCGTTTGAGTATGTTTACTATTGCACTTTGAGTATCTTTTCAATTCTCGTTTGAGTATCTTTCTGTAAGCCTTTCTGATGCGAGTTTCTATTGAATTTGAGAGTGTTTCCAGTGTGGGCGTGTGTTTCTTTCAAACTGAGTATCTTTTTATCGTTTGAGTATGTTTACTATTGCACGTTGAGTATCTTTTCAATTCTCGTTTGAGTATCTTTCTGTAAGCCTTTCTGATGCGAGTTTCTATTGAATTTGAGGGTGTTTCCAGTGTGGGCGTGTGTTTCTTTCAAACTGAGTATCTTTTTATCGTTTGAGTATGTTTACTATTGCACTTTGAGTATCTTTTCAATTCTCGTTTGAGTATCTTTCTGTAAGCCTTTCTGATGCGAGTTTCTATTGAATTTAGAGTGTTTCCAATGTGGGCGTGTGTTTCTTTCAAACTGAGTATCTTTCTATCGTTTGAGTATGTTTACTATTGCACTTTGAGTATCTTTTCAATTCTCGTTTGAGTATCTTTCTGTAAGCCTTTCTGATGCGAGTTTCTATTGAATTTGAGAGTGTTTCCAGTGTGGGCGTGTGTTCTTTGAAACTGAGTATCTTTCTATCGTTTGAGTATGTTTACTATTGCACTTTGAGTATCTTTTCAATTCTCGTTTGAGTATCTTTCTGTAAGCCTTTCTGATGCGAGTTTCTATTGAATTTAGAGTGTTTCCAGTGTGGGCGTGTGTTTCTTTCAAACTGAGTATCTTTCTATCGTTTGAGTATGTTTACTATTGCACTTTGAGTATCTTTTCAATTCTCGTTTGAGTATCTTTCTGATGCGAGTTTCTATTGAATTTGAGAGTGTTTCCAGTGTGGGCGTGTGTTTCTTTCAAACTGAGTATCTTTCTATCGTTTGATTAAGTTTACTATTGCAATTTGAGTATCTTTTCAATTCTCGTTTGAGTATCTTTCTGATGCGAGTTTCTATTGAATTTGAGAGTGTTTCTAGTGTGGGCGTGTGTTTCTTTCAAACTGAGTATCTTTCTATCGTTTGAGTATGTTTACAATTGCAATTTGAGTATCTTTTCAATTCTCGTTTGAGTATCTTTCTGTAAGCCTTTCTGATGCGAGTTTCTATTGAATTTGAGAGTGTTTCCAGTGTGGGCGTGTGTTTCTTTCAAACTGAGTATCTTTCTATCGTTTGAGTATGTTTACTATTGCACTTTGAGTATCTTTTCAATTCTCGTTTGAGTATCTTTCTGTAAGCCTTTCTGATGCGAGTTTCTATTGAATTTGAGAGTGTTTCCAGTGTGGGCGTGTGTTTCTTTCAAACTGAGTATCTTTCTATCGTTTGAGTATGTTTACTATTGCACTTTGAGTATCTTTTCAATTCTCGTTTGAGTATCTTTCTGTAAGCCTTTCTGATGCGAGTTTCTATTGAATTTGAGAGTGTTTCCAGTGTGGGCGTGTGTTTCTTTCAAACTGAGTATCTTTCTATCGTTTGAGTATGTTTACTATTGCACTTTGAGTATCTTTTCAATTCTCGTTTGAGTATCTTTCTGTAAGCCTTTCTGATGCGAGTTTCTATTGAATTTGAGAGTGTTTCCAGTGTGGGCGTGTGTTTCTTTCAAACTGAGTATCTTTCTATCGTTTGAGTATGTTTACTATTGCACTTTGAGTATCTTTTCAATTCTCGTTTGAGTATCTTTCTGTAAGCCTTTCTGATGCGAGTTTCTATTGAATTTGAGAGTGTTTCCAGTGTGGGCGTGTGTTTCTTTCAAACTGAGTATCTTTCTATCGTTTGAGTATGTTTACTATTGCACTTTGAGTATCTTTTCAATTCTCGTTTGAGTATCTTTCTGTAAGCCTTTCTGATGCGAGTTTCTATTGAATTTGAGAGTGTTTCCAGTGTGGGCGTGTGTTTCTTTCAAACTGAGTATCTTTCTATCGTTTGAGTATGTTTACTATTGCACTTTGAGTATCTTTTCAATTCTCGTTTGAGTATCTTTCTGTAAGCCTTTCTGATGCGAGTTTCTATTGAATTTGAGAGTGTTTCCAGTGTGGGCGTGTGTTTCTTTCAAACTGAGTATCTTTTTATCGTTTGAGTATGTTTACTATTGCACTTTGAGTATCTTTTCAATTCTCGTTTGAGTATCTTTCTGTAAGCCTTTCTGATGCGAGTTTCTATTGAATTTGAGAGTGTTTCCAGTGTGGGCGTGTGTTTCTTTCAAACTGAGTATCTTTCTATCGTTTGAGTATGTTTACTATTGCACTTTGAGTATCTTTTCAATTCTCGTTTGAGTATCTTTCTGTAAGCCTTTCTGATGCGAGTTTCTATTGAATTTGAGAGTGTTTCCAGTGTGGGCGTGTGTTTCTTTCAAACTGAGTATCTTTCTATCGTTTGAGTATGTTTACTATTGCACGTTGAGTATCTTTTCAATTCTCGTTTGAGTATCTTTCTGTAAGCCTTTCTGATGCGAGTTTCTATTGAATTTGAGAGTGTTTCCAGTGTGGGCGTGTGTTTCTTTCAAACTGAGTATCTTTTTATCGTTTGAGTATGTTTACTATTGCACTTTGAGTATCTTTTCAATTCTCGTTTGAGTATCTTTCTGTAAGCCTTTCTGATGCGAGTTTCTATTGAATTTGAGAGTGTTTCCAGTGTGGGCGTGTGTTTCTTTCAAACTGAGTATCTTTTTATCGTTTGAGTATGTTTACTATTGCACGTTGAGTATCTTTTCAATTCTCGTTTGAGTATCTTTCTGTAAGCCTTTCTGATGCGAGTTTCTATTGAATTTGAGGGTGTTTCCAGTGTGGGCGTGTGTTTCTTTCAAACTGAGTATCTTTTTATCGTTTGAGTATGTTTACTATTGCACTTTGAGTATCTTTTCAATTCTCGTTTGAGTATCTTTCTGTAAGCCTTTCTGATGCGAGTTTCAATTGAATTTGAGAGTGTTTCCAGTGTGGGCGTGTGTTTCTTTCAAACTGAGTATCTTTCTATCGTTTGAGTATGTTTACTATTGCACTTTGAGTATCTTTTCAATTCTCGTTTGAGTATCTTTCTGTAAGCCTTTCTGATGCGAGTTTCTATTGAATTTGAGAGTGTTTCCAGTGTGGGCGTGTGTTTCTTTCAAACTGAGTATCTTTCTATCGTTTGAGTATGTTTACTATTGCACGTTGAGTATCTTTTCAATTCTCGTTTGAGTATCTTTCTGTAAGCCTTTCTGATGCGAGTTTCTATTGAATTTAGAGTGTTTCCAATGTGGGCGTGTGTTTCTTTCAAACTGAGTATCTTTCTATCGTTTGAGTATGTTTACTATTGCACTTTGAGTATCTTTTCAATTCTCGTTTGAGTATCTTTCTGTAAGCCTTTCTGATGCGAGTTTCTATTGAATTTGAGAGTGTTTCCAGTGTGGGCGTGTGTTCGTTTAAACTGAGTATCTTTCTATCGTTTGAGTATGTTTACTATTGCACTTTGAGTATCTTTTCAATTCTCGTTTGAGTATCTTTCTGTAAGCCTTTCTGATGCGAGTTTCTATTGAATTTAGAGTGTTTCCAGTGTGGGCGTGTGTTTCTTTCAAACTGAGTATCTTTCTATCGTTTGAGTATGTTTACTATTGCACTTTGAGTATCTTTTCAATTCTCGTTTGAGTATGTTTCTGATGCGAGTTTCTATTGAATTTGAGAGTGTTTCCAGTGTGGGCGTGTGTTTCTTTCAAACTGAGTATCTTTCTATCGTTTGATTAAGTTTACTATTGCAATTTGAGTATCTTTTCAATTCTCGTTTGAGTATCTTTCTGATGCGAGTTTCTATTGAATTTGAGAGTGTTTCTAGTGTGGGCGTGTGTTTCTTTCAAACTGAGTATCTTTCTATCGTTTGAGTATGTTTACAATTGCAATTTGAGTATCTTTTCAATTTTCGTTTGAGTATCTTTCTGTAAGCCTTTCTGATGCGAGTTTCTATTGAATTTGAGAGTGTTTCCAGTGTGGGCGTGTGTTTCTTTCAAACTGAGTATCTTTCTATCGTTTGAGTATGTTTACTATTGCACTTTGAGTATCTTTTCAATTCTCGTTTGAGTATCTTTCTGTAAGCCTTTCTGATGCGAGTTTCTATTGAATTTGAGAGTGTTTCCAGTGTGGGCGTGTGTTTCTTTCAAACTGAGTATCTTTCTATCGTTTGAGTATGTTTACTATTGCACTTTGAGTATCTTTTCAATTCTCGTTTGAGTATCTTTCTGTAAGCCTTTCTGATGCGAGTTTCTATTGAATTTGAGAGTGTTTCCAGTGTGGGCGTGTGTTTCTTTCAAACTGAGTATCTTTCTATCGTTTGAGTATGTTTACTATTGCACGTTGAGTATCTTTTCAATTCTCGTTTGAGTATCTTTCTGTATGCCTTTCTGATGCGAGTTTCTATTGAATTTAGAGTGTTTCCAATGTGGGCGTGTGTTTCTTTCAAACTGAGTATCTTTCTATCGTTTGAGTATGTTTACTATTGCACTTTGAGTATCTTTTCAATTCTCGTTTGAGTATCTTTCTGTAAGCCTTTCTGATGCGAGTTTCTATTGAATTTGAGAGTGTTTCCAGTGTGGGCGTGTGTTCTTTGAAACTGAGTATCTTTCTATCGTTTGAGTATGTTTACTATTGCACTTTGAGTATCTTTTCAATTCTCGTTTGAGTATCTTTCTGTAAGCCTTTCTGATGCGAGTTTCTATTGAATTTAGAGTGTTTCCAGTGTGGGCGTGTGTTTCTTTCAAACTGAGTATCTTTCTATCGTTTGAGTATGTTTACTATTGCACTTTGAGTATCTTTTCAATTCTCGTTTGAGTATCTTTCTGATGCGAGTTTCTATTGAATTTGAGAGTGTTTCCAGTGTGGGCGTGTGTTTCTTTCAAACTGAGTATCTTTCTATCGTTTGATTAAGTTTACTATTGCAATTTGAGTATCTTTTCAATTCTCGTTTGAGTATCTTTCTGATGCGAGTTTCTATTGAATTTGAGAGTGTTTCCAGTGTGGGCGTGTGTTTCTTTCAAACTGAGTATCTTTCTATCGTTTGAGTATGTTTACAATTGCAATTTGAGTATCTTTTCAATTCTCGTTTGAGTATCTTTCTGTAAGCCTTTCTGATGCGAGTTTCTATTGAATTTGAGAGTGTTTCCAGTGTGGGCGTGTGTTTCTTTCAAACTGAGTATCTTTCTATCGTTTGAGTATGTTTACTATTGCACTTTGAGTATCTTTTCAATTCTCGTTTGAGTATCTTTCTGTAAGCCTTTCTGATGCGAGTTTCTATTGAATTTGAGAGTGTTTCCAGTGTGGGCGTGTGTTTCTTTCAAACTGAGTATCTTTCTATCGTTTGAGTATGTTTACTATTGCACTTTGAGTATCTTTTCAATTCTCGTTTGAGTATCTTTCTGTAAGCCTTTCTGATGCGAGTTTCTATTGAATTTGAGAGTGTTTCCAGTGTGGGCGTGTGTTTCTTTCAAACTGAGTATCTTTCTATCGTTTGAGTATGTTTACTATTGCACGTTGAGTATCTTTTCAATTCTCGTTTGAGTATCTTTCTGTAAGCCTTTCTGATGCGAGTTTCTATTGAATTTAGAGTGTTTCCAGTGTGGGCGTGTGTTTCTTTCAAACTGAGTATCTTTCTATCGTTTGAGTATGTTTACTATTGCACTTTGAGTATCTTTTCAATTCTCGTTTGAGTATCTTTCTGATGCGAGTTTCTATTGAATTTGAGAGTGTTTCCAGTGTGGGCGTGTGTTTCTTTCAAACTGAGTATCTTTCTATCGTTTGATTAAGTTTACTATTGCAATTTGAGTATCTTTTCAATTCTCGTTTGAGTATCTTTCTGATGCGAGTTTCTATTGAATTTGAGAGTGTTTCTAGTGTGGGCGTGTGTTTCTTTCAAACTGAGTATCTTTCTATCGTTTGAGTATGTTTACAATTGCAATTTGAGTATCTTTTCAATTTTCGTTTGAGTATCTTTCTGTAAGCCTTTCTGATGCGAGTTTCTATTGAATTTGAGAGTGTTTCCAGTGTGGGCGTGTGTTTCTTTCAAACTGAGTATCTTTCTATCGTTTGAGTATGTTTACTATTGCACTTTGAGTATCTTTTCAATTCTCGTTTGAGTATCTTTCTGTAAGCCTTTCTGATGCGAGTTTCTATTGAATTTGAGAGTGTTTCCAGTGTGGGCGTGTGTTTCTTTCAAACTGAGTATCTTTCTATCGTTTGAGTATGTTTACTATTGCACTTTGAGTATCTTTTCAATTCTCGTTTGAGTATCTTTCTGTAAGCCTTTCTGATGCGAGTTTCTATTGAATTTGAGAGTGTTTCCAGTGTGGGCGTGTGTTTCTTTCAAACTGAGTATCTTTCTATCGTTTGAGTATGTTTACTATTGCACGTTGAGTATCTTTTCAATTCTCGTTTGAGTATCTTTCTGTAAGCCTTTCTGATGCGAGTTTCTATTGAATTTAGAGTGTTTCCAATGTGGGCGTGTGTTTCTTTCAAACTGAGTATCTTTCTATCGTTTGAGTATGTTTACTATTGCACTTTGAGTATCTTTTCAATTCTCGTTTGAGTATCTTTCTGTAAGCCTTTCTGATGCGAGTTTCTATTGAATTTGAGAGTGTTTCCAGTGTGGGCGTGTGTTCTTTGAAACTGAGTATCTTTCTATCGTTTGAGTATGTTTACTATTGCACTTTGAGTATCTTTTCAATTCTCGTTTGAGTATCTTTCTGTAAGCCTTTCTGATGCGAGTTTCTATTGAATTTAGAGTGTTTCCAGTGTGGGCGTGTGTTTCTTTCAAACTGAGTATCTTTCTATCGTTTGAGTATGTTTACTATTGCACTTTGAGTATCTTTTCAATTCTCGTTTGAGTATCTTTCTGATGCGAGTTTCTATTGAATTTGAGAGTGTTTCCAGTGTGGGCGTGTGTTTCTTTCAAACTGAGTATCTTTCTATCGTTTGATTAAGTTTACTATTGCAATTTGAGTATCTTTTCAATTCTCGTTTGAGTATCTTTCTGATGCGAGTTTCTATTGAATTTGAGAGTGTTTCTAGTGTGGGCGTGTGTTTCTTTCAAACTGAGTATCTTTCTATCGTTTGAGTATGTTTACAATTGCAATTTGAGTATCTTTTCAATTCTCGTTTGAGTATCTTTCTGTAAGCCTTTCTGATGCGAGTTTCTATTGAATTTGAGAGTGTTTCCAGTGTGGGCGTGTGTTTCTTTCAAACTGAGTATCTTTCTATCGTTTGAGTATGTTTACTATTGCACTTTGAGTATCTTTTCAATTCTCGTTTGAGTATCTTTCTGTAAGCCTTTCTGATGCGAGTTTCTATTGAATTTGAGAGTGTTTCCAGTGTGGGCGTGTGTTTCTTTCAAACTGAGTATCTTTCTATCGTTTGAGTATGTTTACTATTGCACTTTGAGTATCTTTTCAATTCTCGTTTGAGTATCTTTCTGTAAGCCTTTCTGATGCGAGTTTCTATTGAATTTGAGAGTGTTTCCAGTGTGGGCGTGTGTTTCTTTCAAACTGAGTATCTTTCTATCGTTTGAGTATGTTTACTATTGCACGTTGAGTATCTTTTCAATTCTCGTTTGAGTATCTTTCTGTAAGCCTTTCTGATGCGAGTTTCTATTGAATTTAGAGTGTTTCCAATGTGGGCGTGTGTTTCTTTCAAACTGAGTATCTTTCTATCGTTTGAGTATGTTTACTATTGCACTTTGAGTATCTTTTCAATTCTCGTTTGAGTATCTTTCTGTAAGCCTTTCTGATGCGAGTTTCTATTGAATTTGAGAGTGTTTCCAGTGTGGGCGTGTGTTCTTTTAAACTGAGTATCTTTCTATCGTTTGAGTATGTTTACTATTGCACTTTGAGTATCTTTTCAATTCTCGTTTGAGTATCTTTCTGTAAGCCTTTCTGATGCGAGTTTCTATTGAATTTAGAGTGTTTCCAGTGTGGGCGTGTGTTTCTTTCAAACTGAGTATCTTTCTATCGTTTGAGTATGTTTACTATTGCACTTTGAGTATCTTTTCAATTCTCGTTTGAGTATCTTTCTGATGCGAGTTTCTATTGAATTTGAGAGTGTTTCCAGTGTGGGCGTGTGTTTCTTTCAAACTGAGTATCTTTCTATCGTTTGATTAAGTTTACTATTGCAATTTGAGTATCTTTTCAATTCTCGTTTGAGTATCTTTCTGATGCGAGTTTCTATTGAATTTGAGAGTTTTTCTAGTGTGGGCGTGTTTTTCTTTCAAACTGAGTATCTTTCTATCGTTTGAGTATGTTTACAATTGCAATTTGAGTATCTTTTCAATTCTCGTTTGAGTATCTTTCTGTAAGCCTTTCTGATGCGAGTTTCTATTGAATTTGAGAGTGTTTCCAGTGTGGGCGTGTGTTTCTTTCAAACTGAGTATCTTTCTATCGTTTGAGTATGTTTACTATTGCACTTTGAGTATCTTTTCAATTCTCGTTTGAGTATCTTTCTGTAAGCCTTTCTGATGCGAGTTTCTATTGAATTTGAGAGTGTTTCCAGTGTGGGCGTGTGTTTCTTTCAAACTGAGTATCTTTTTATCGTTTGAGTATGTTTACTATTGCACTTTGAGTATCTTTTCAATTCTCGTTTGAGTATCTTTCTGTAAGCCTTTCTGATGCGAGTTTCTATTGAATTTGAGAGTGTTTCCAGTGTGGGCGTGTGTTTCTTTCAAACTGAGTATCTTTCTATCGTTTGAGTATGTTTACTATTGCACTTTGAGTATCTTTTCAATTCTCGTTTGAGTATCTTTCTGTAAGCCTTTCTGATGCGAGTTTCTATTGAATTTGAGAGTGTTTCCAGTGTGGGCGTGTGTTTTTTTCAAACTGAGTATCTTTCTATCGTTTGAGTATGTTTACTATTGCACTTTGAGTATCTTTTCAATTCTCGTTTGAGTATCTTTCTGATGCGAGTTTCTATTGAATTTGAGAGTGTTTCCAGTGTGGGCGTGTGTTTCTTTCAAACTGAGTATCTTTCTATCGTTTGAGTATGTTTACTATTGCACTTTGAGTATCTTTTCAATTCTCGTTTGAGTATCTTTCTGATGCGAGTTTCTATTGAATTTGAGAGTGTTTCTAGTGTGGGCGTGTGTTTCTTTCAAACTGAGTATCTTTCTATCGTTTGAGTATGTTTACAATTGCAATTTGAGTATCTTTTCAATTCTCGTTTGAGTATCTTTCTGATGCGAGTTTCTATTGAATTTGAGAGTGTTTCCAGTGTGGGCGTGTGTTTCTTTCAAACTGAGTATCTTTCTATCGTTTGATTAAGTTTACTATTGCAATTTGAGTATCTTTTCAATTCTCGTTTGAGTATCTTTCTGTAAGCCTTTCTGATGCGAGTTTCTATTGAATTTGAGAGTGTTTCCAGTGTGGGCGTGTGTTTCTTTCAAACTGAGTATCTTTCTATCGTTTGAGTATGTTTACTATTGCACTTTAAGTATCTTTTCAATTCTCGTTTGAGTATCTTTCTGTAAGCCTTTCTGATGCGAGTTTCTATTGAATTTGAGAGTGTTTCCAGTGTGGGCGTGTGTTTCTTTCAAACTGAGTATCTTTCTATCGTTTGAGTATGTTTACTATTGCACTTTGAGTATCTTTTCAATTCTCGTTTGAGTATCTTTCTGTAAGCCTTTCTGATGCGAGTTTCTATTGAATTTGAGAGTGTTTCCAGTGTGGGCGTGTGTTTCTTTCAAACTGAGTATCTTTCTATCGTTTGAGTATGTTTACTATTGCACGTTGAGTATCTTTTCAATTCTCGTTTGAGTATCTTTCTGTAAGCCTTTCTGATGCGAGTTTCTATTGAATTTAGAGTGTTTCCAATGTGGGCGTGTGTTTCTTTCAAACTGAGTATCTTTCTATCGTTTGAGTATGTTTACTATTGCACTTTGAGTATCTTTTCAATTCTCGTTTGAGTATCTTTCTGTAAGCCTTTCTGATGCGAGTTTCTATTGAATTTGAGAGTGTTTCCAGTGTGGGCGTGTGTTCTTTGAAACTGGGTATCTTTCTATCGTTTGAGTATGTTTACTATTGCACTTTGAGTATCTTTTCAATTCTCGTTTGAGTATCTTTCTGTAAGCCTTTCTGATGCGAGTTTCTATTGAATTTAGAGTGTTTCCAGTGTGGGCGTGTGTTTCTTTCAAACTGAGTATCTTTCTATCGTTTGAGTATGTTTACTATTGCACGTTGAGTATCTTTTCAATTCTCGTTTGAGTATCTTTCTGTAAGCCTTTCTGATGCGAGTTTCTATTGAATTTAGAGTGTTTCCAATGTGGGCGTGTGTTTCTTTCAAACTGAGTATCTTTCTATCGTTTGAGTATGTTTACTTTTGCACTTTGAGTATCTTTTCAATTCTCGTTTGAGTATCTTTCTGTAAGCCTTTCTGATGCGAGTTTCTATTGAATTTGAGAGTGTTTCCAGTGTGGGCGTGTGTTCTTTGAAACTGAGTATCTTTCTATCGTTTGAGTATGTTTACTATTGCACTTTGAGTATCTTTTCAATTCTCGTTTGAGTATCTTTCTGTAAGCCTTTCTGATGCGAGTTTCTATTGAATTTAGAGTGTTTCCAGTGTGGGCGTGTGTTTCTTTCAAACTGAGTATCTTTCTATCGTTTGAGTATGTTTACTATTGCACTTTGAGTATCTTTTCAATTCTCGTTGGAGTATCTTTCTGATGCGAGTTTCTATTGAATTTGAGAGTGTTTCCAGTGTGGGCGTGTGTTTCTTTCAAACTGAGTATCTTTCTATCGTTTGATTAAGTTTACTATTGCAATTTGAGTATCTTTTCAATTCTCGTTTGAGTATCTTTCTGATGCGAGTTTCTATTGAATTTGAGAGTGTTTCTAGTGTGGGCGTGTGTTTCTTTCAAACTGAGTATCTTTCTATCGTTTGAGTATGTTTACAATTGCAATTTGAGTATCTTTTCAATTCTCGTTTGAGTATCTTTCTGTAAGCCTTTCTGATGCGAGTTTCTATTGAATTTGAGAGTGTTTCCAGTGTGGGCGTGTGTTTCTTTCAAACTGAGTATCTTTCTATCGTTTGAGTATGTTTACTATTGCACTTTGAGTATCTTTTCAATTCTCGTTTGAGTATCTTTCTGTAAGCCTTTCTGATGCGAGTTTCTATTGAATTTGAGAGTGTTTCCAGTGTGGGCGTGTGTTTCTTTCAAACTGAGTATCTTTTTATCGTTTGAGTATGTTTACTATTGCACTTTGAGTATCTTTTCAATTCTCGTTTGAGTATCTTTCTGTAAGCCTTTCTGATGCGAGTTTCTATTGAATTTGAGAGTGTTTCCAGTGTGGGCGTGTGTTTCTTTCAAACTGAGTATCTTTCTATCATTTGAGTATGTTTACTATTGCACTTTGAGTATCTTTTCAATTCTCGTTTGAGTATCTTTCTGTAAGCCTTTCTGATGCGAGTTTCTATTGAATTTGAGAGTGTTTCCAGTGTGGGCGTGTGTTTTTTTCAAACTGAGTATCTTTCTATCGTTTGAGTATGTTTACTATTGCACTTTGAGTATCTTTTCAATTCTCGTTTGAGTATCTTTCTGATGCGAGTTTCTATTGAATTTGAGAGTGTTTCCAGTGTGGGCGTGTGTTTCTTTCAAACTGAGTATCTTTCTATCGTTTGATTAAGTTTACTATTGCAATTTGAGTATCTTTTCAATTCTCGTTTGAGTATCTTTCTGATGCGAGTTTCTATTGAATTTGAGAGTGTTTCTAGTGTGGGCGTGTGTTTCTTTCAAACTGAGTATCTTTCTATCGTTTGAGTATGTTTACAATTGCAATTTGAGTATCTTTTCAATTCTCGTTTGAGTATCTTTCTGATGCGAGTTTCTATTGAATTTGAGAGTGTTTCCAGTGTGGGCGTGTGTTTCTTTCAAACTGAGTATCTTTCTATCGTTTGATTAAGTTTACTATTGCAATTTGAGTATCTTTTCAATTCTCGTTTGAGTATCTTTCTGATGCGAGTTTCTATTGAATTTGAGAGTGTTTCCAGTGTGGGCGTGTGTTTCTTTCAAACTGAGTATCTTTCTATCGTTTGAGTATGTTTACTATTGCACGTTGAGTATCTTTTCAATTCTCGTTTGAGTATCTTTCTGTAAGCCTTTCTGATGCGAGTTTCTATTGAATTTGAGAGTGTTTCCAGTGTGGGCGTGTGTTTCTTTCAAACTGAGTATCTTTTTATCGTTTGAGTATGTTTACTATTGCACGTTGAGTATCTTTTCAATTCTCGTTTGAGTATCTTTCTGTAAGCCTTTCTGATGCGAGTTTCTATTGAATTTGAGGGTGTTTCCAGTGTGGGCGTGTGTTTCTTTCAAACTGAGTATCTTTTTATCGTTTGAGTATGTTTACTATTGCACTTTGAGTATCTTTTCAATTCTCGTTTGAGTATCTTTCTGTAAGCCTTTCTGATGCGAGTTTCAATTGAATTTGAGAGTGTTTCCAGTGTGGGCGTGTGTTTCTTTCAAACTGAGTATCTTTCTATCGTTTGAGTATGTTTACTATTGCACTTTGAGTATCTTTTCAATTCTCGTTTGAGTATCTTTCTGTAAGCCTTTCTGATGTGAGTTTCTATTGAATTTGAGAGTGTTTCCAGTGTGGGCGTGTGTTTCTTTCAAACTGAGTATCTTTCTATCGTTTGAGTATGTTTACTATTGCACGTTGAGTATCTTTTCAATTCTCGTTTGAGTATCTTTCTGTAAGCCTTTCTGATGCGAGTTTCTATTGAATTTAGAGTGTTTCCAATGTGGGCGTGTGTTTCTTTCAAACTGAGTATCTTTCTATCGTTTGAGTATGTTTACTATTGCACTTTGAGTATCTTTTCAATTCTCGTTTGAGTATCTTTCTGATGCGAGTTTCTATTGAATTTGAGAGTGTTTCCAGTGTGGGCGTGTGTTTCTTTCAAACTGAGTATCTTTCTATCGTTTGATTAAGTTTACTATTGCAATTTGAGTATCTTTTCAATTCTCGTTTGAGTATCTTTCTGATGCGAGTTTCTATTGAATTTGAGAGTGTTTCTAGTGTGGGCGTGTGTTTCTTTCAAACTGAGTATCTTTCTATCGTTTGAGTATGTTTACAATTGCAATTTGAGTATCTTTTCAATTCTCGTTTGAGTATCTTTCTGATGCGAGTTTCTATTGAATTTGAGAGTGTTTCCAGTGTGGGCGTGTGTTTCTTTCAAACTGAGTATCTTTCTATCGTTTGATTAAGTTTACTATTGCAATTTGAGTATCTTTTCAATTCTCGTTTGAGTATCTTTCTGATCCGAGTTTCTATTGAATTTGAGAGTGTTTCTAGTGTGGGCGTGTGTTTCTTTCAAACTGAGTATCTTTCTATCGTTTGAGTATGTTTACAATTGCAATTTGAGTATCTTTTCAATTCTCGTTTGAGTATCTTTCTGTAAGCCTTTCTGATGCGAGTTTCTATTGAATTTAGAGTGTTTCCAGTGTGGGCGTGTGTTTCTTTCAAACTGAGTATCTTTCTATCGTTTGAGTATGTTTACTATTGCACTTTGAGTATCTTTTCAATTCTCGTTTGAGTATCTTTCTGTAAGCCTTTCTGATGCGAGTTTCTATTGAATTTGAGAGTGTTTCCAGTGTGGGCGTGTGTTTCTTTCAAACTGAGTATCTTTTTATCGTTTGAGTATGTTTACTATTGCACTTTGAGTATCTTTTCAATTCTCGTTTGAGTATCTTTCTGTAAGCCTTTCTGATGCGAGTTTCTATTGAATTTGAGAGTGTTTCCAGTGTGGGCGTGTGTTTCTTTCAAACTGAGTATCTTTCTATCGTTTGAGTATGTTTACTATTGCACTTTGAGTATCTTTTCAATTCTCGTTTGAGTATCTTTCTGTACGCCTTTCTGATGCGAGTTTCTATTGAATTTGAGAGTGTTTCCAGTGTGGGCGTGTGTTTTTTTCAAACTGAGTATCTTTCTATCGTTTGAGTATGTTTACTATTGCACTTTGAGTATCTTTTCAATTCTCGTTTGAGTATCTTTCTGTAAGCCTTTCTGATGCGAGTTTCTATTGAATTTGAGAGTGTTTCCAGTGTGGGCGTGTGTTTCTTTCAAACTGAGTATCTTTCTATCGTTTGAGTATGTTTACTATTGCACTTTGAGTATCTTTTCAATTCTCGTTTGAGTATCTTTCTGTAAGCCTTTCTGATGCGAGTTTCTATTGAATTTGAGAGTGTTTCCAGTGTAGGCGTGTGTTTTTTTCAAACTGAGTATCTTTCTATCGTTTGAGTATGTTTACTATTGCACTTTGAGTATCTTTTCAATTCTCGTTTGAGTATCTTTCTGATGCGAGTTTCTATTGAATTTGAGAGTGTTTCCAGTGTGGGCGTGTGTTTCTTTCAAACTGAGTATCTTTCTATCGTTTGATTAAGTTTACTATTGCAATTTGAGTATCTTTTCAATTCTCGTTTGAGTATCTTTCTGATGCGAGTTTCTATTGAATTTGAGAGTGTTTCTAGTGTGGGCGTGTGTTTCTTTCAAACTGAGTATCTTTCTATCGTTTGAGTATGTTTACAATTGCAATTTGAGTATCTTTTCAATTCTCGTTTGAGTATCTTTCTGATGCGAGTTTCTATTGAATTTGAGAGTGTTTCCAGTGTGGGCGTGTGTTTCTTTCAAACTGAGTATCTTTCTATCGTTTGATTAAGTTTACTATTGCAATTTGAGTATCTTTTCAATTCTCGTTTGAGTATCTTTCTGATCCGAGTTTCTATTGAATTTGAGAGTGTTTCTAGTGTGGGCGTGTGTTTCTTTCAAACTGAGTATCTTTCTATCGTTTGAGTATGTTTACAATTGCAATTTGAGTATCTTTTCAATTCTCGTTTGAGTATGTTTCTGTAAGCCTTTCTGATGCGAGTTTCTATTGAATTTAGAGTGTTTCCAGTGTGGGCGTGTGTTTCTTTCAAACTGAGTATCTTTCTATCGTTTGAGTATGTTTACTATTGCACTTTGAGTATCTTTTCAATTCTCGTTTGAGTATCTTTCTGTAAGCCTTTCTGATGCGAGTTTCTATTGAATTTGAGAGTGTTTCCAGTGTGGGCGTGTGTTTCTTTCAAACTGAGTATCTTTTTATCGTTTGAGTATGTTTACTATTGCACTTTGAGTATCTTTTCAATTCTCGTTTGAGTATCTTTCTGTAAGCCTTTCTGATGCGAGTTTCTATTGAATTTGAGAGTGTTTCCAGTGTGGGCGTGTGTTTCTTTCAAACTGAGTATCTTTCTATCGTTTGAGTATGTTTACTATTGCACTTTGAGTATCTTTTCAATTCTCGTTTGAGTATCTTTCTGTACGCCTTTCTGATGCGAGTTTCTATTGAATTTGAGAGTGTTTCCAGTGTGGGCGTGTGTTTTTTTCAAACTGAGTATCTTTCTATCGTTTGAGTATGTTTACTATTGCACTTTGAGTATCTTTTCAATTTTCGTTTGAGTATCTTTCTGTAAGCCTTTGTGATGCGAGTTTCTATTGAATTTGAGAGTGTTTCCAGTGTGGGCGTGTGTTTCTTTCAAACTGAGTATCTTTCTATCGTTTGAGTATGTTTACTATTGCACTTTGAGTATCTTTTCAATTCTCGTTTGAGTATCTTTCTGTAAGCCTTTCTGATGCGAGTTTCTATTGAATTTGAGAGTGTTTCCAGTGTGGGCGTGTGTTTCTTTCAAACTGAGTATCTTTCTATCGTTTGAGTATGTTTACTATTGCACTTTGAGTATCTTTTCAATTCTCGTTTGAGTATCTTTCTGATGCGAGTTTCTATTGAATTTGAGAGTGTTTCCAGTGTGGGCGTGTGTTTCTTTCAAACTGAGTATCTTTCTATCGTTTGATTAAGTTTACTATTGCAATTTGAGTATCTTTTCAATTCTCGTTTGAGTATCTTTCTGATGCGAGTTTCTATTGAATTTGAGAGTGTTTCTAGTGTGGGCGTGTGTTTCTTTCAAACTGAGTATCTTTCTATCGTTTGAGTATGTTTACAATTGCAATTTGAGTATCTTTTCAATTCTCGTTTGAGTATCTTTCTGTAAGCCTTTCTGATGCGAGTTTCTATTGAATTTGAGAGTGTTTCCAGTGTGGGCGTGTGTTTCTTTCAAACTGAGTATCTTTCTATCGTTTGAGTATGTTTACTATTGCACTTTGAGTATCTTTTCAATTCTCGTTTGAGTATCTTTCTGTAAGCCTTTCTGATGCGAGTTTCTATTGAATTTGAGAGTGTTTCCAGTGTGGGCGTGTGTTTCTTTCAAACTGAGTATCTTTCTATCGTTTGAGTATGTTTACTATTGCACTTTGAGTATCTTTTCAATTCTCGTTTGAGTATCTTTCTGTAAGCCTTTCTGATGCGAGTTTCTATTGAATTTGAGAGTGTTTCCAGTGTGGGCGTGTGTTTCTTTCAAACTGAGTATCTTTCTATCGTTTGAGTATGTTTACTATTGCACTTTGAGTATCTTTTCAATTCTCGTTTGAGTATCTTTCTGTAAGCCTTTCTGATGCGAGTTTCTATTGAATTTGAGAGTGTTTCCAGTGTGGGCGTGTGTTTCTTTCAAACTGAGTATCTTTCTATCGTTTGAGTATGTTTACTATTGCACGTTGAGTATCTTTTCAATTCTCGTTTGAGTATCTTTCTGTAAGCCTTTCTGATGCGAGTTTCTATTGAATTTGAGAGTGTTTCCAGTGTGGGCGTGTGTTTCTTTCAAACTGAGTATCTTTCTATCGTTTGAGTATGTTTACTATTGCACTTTGAGTATCTTTTCAATTCTCGTTTGAGTATCTTTCTGTAAGCCTTTCTGATGCGAGTTTCTATTGAATTTGAGAGTGTTTCCAGTGTGGGCGTGTGTTTCTTTCAAACTGAGTATCTTTCTATCGTTTGAGTATGTTTACTATTGCACTTTGAGTATCTTTTCAATTCTCGTTTTAGTATCTTTCTGTAAGCCTTTCTGATGCGAGTTTCTATTGAATTTGAGAGTGTTTCCAGTGTGGGCGTGTGTTTCTTTCAAACTGAGTATCTTTCTATCGTTTGAGTATGTTTACTATTGCACTTTGAGTATCTTTTCAATTCTCGTTTGAGTATCTTTCTGATGCGAGTTTCTATTGAATTTGAGAGTGTTTCTAGTGTGGGCGTGTGTTTCTTTCAAACTGAGTATCTTTCTATCGTTTGAGTATGTTTACAATTGCAATTTGAGTATCTTTTCAATTCTCGTTTGAGTATCTTTCTGATGCGAGTTTCTATTGAATTTGAGAGTGTTTCCAGTGTGGGCGTGTGTTTCTTTCAAACTGAGTATCTTTCTATCGTTTGATTAAGTTTACTATTGCAATTTGAGTATCTTTTCAATTCTCGTTTGAGTATCTTTCTGTAAGCCTTTCTGATGCGAGTTTCTATTGAATTTGAGAGTGTTTCCAGTGTGGGCGTGTGTTTCTTTCAAACTGAGTATCTTTCTATCGTTTGAGTATGTTTACTATTGCACTTTGAGTATCTTTTCAATTCTCGTTTGAGTATCTTTCTGTAAGCCTTTCTGATGCGAGTTTCTATTGAATTTGAGAGTGTTTCCAGTGTGGGCGTGTGTTTCTTTCAAACTGAGTATCTTTCTATCGTTTGAGTATGTTTACTATTGCACTTTGAGTATCTTTTCAATTCTCGTTTGAGTATCTTTCTGTAAGCCTTTCTGATGCGAGTTTCTATTGAATTTGAGAGTGTTTCCAGTGTGGGCGTGTGTTTCTTTCAAACTGAGTATCTTTCTATCGTTTGAGTATGTTTACTATTGCACGTTGAGTATCTTTTCAATTCTCGTTTGAGTATCTTTCTGTAAGCCTTTCTGATGCGAGTTTCTATTGAATTTGAGAGTGTTTCCAGTGTGGGCGTGTGTTCTTTGAAACTGAGTATCTTTCTATCGTTTGAGTATGTTTACTATTGCACTTTGAGTATCTTTTCAATTCTCGTTTGAGTATCTTTCTGTAAGCCTTTCTGATGCGAGTTTCTATTGAATTTAGAGTGTTTCCAGTGTGGGCGTGTGTTTCTTTCAAACTGAGTATCTTTCTATCGTTTGAGTATGTTTACAATTGCAATTTGAGTATCTTTTCAATTCTCGTTTGAGTATCTTTCTGTAAGCCTTTCTGATGCGAGTTTCTATTGAATTTGAGAGTGTTTCCAGTGTGGGCGTGTGTTTCTTTCAAACTGAGTATCTTTTTATCGTTTGAGTATGTTTACTATTGCACGTTGAGTATCTTTTCAATTCTCGTTTGAGTATCTTTCTGTAAGCCTTTCTGATGCGAGTTTCTATTGAATTTGAGGGTGTTTCCAGTGTGGGCGTGTGTTTCTTTCAAACTGAGTATCTTTTTATCGTTTGAGTATGTTTACTATTGCACTTTGAGTATCTTTTCAATTCTCGTTTGAGTATCTTTCTGTAAGCCTTTCTGATGCGAGTTTCAATTGAATTTGAGAGTGTTTCCAGTGTGGGCGTGTGTTTCTTTCAAACTGAGTATCTTTCTATCGTTTGAGTATGTTTACTATTGCACTTTGAGTATCTTTTCAATTCTCGTTTGAGTATCTTTCTGTAAGCCTTTCTGATGCGAGTTTCTATTGAATTTGAGAGTGTTTCCAGTGTGGGCGTGTGTTTCTTTCAAACTGAGTATCTTTCTATCGTTTGAGTATGTTTACTATTGCACGTTGAGTATCTTTTCAATTCTCGTTTGAGTATCTTTCTGTAAGCCTTTCTGATGCGAGTTTCTATTGAATTTAGAGTGTTTCCAATGTGGGCGTGTGTTTCTTTCAAACTGAGTATCTTTCTATCGTTTGAGTATGTTTACTATTGCACTTTGAGTATCTTTTCAATTCTCGTTTGAGTATCTTTCTGATGCGAGTTTCTATTGAATTTGAGAGTGTTTCCAGTGTGGGCGTGTGTTTCTTTCAAACTGAGTATCTTTCTATCGTTTGATTAAGTTTACTATTGCAATTTGAGTATCTTTTCAATTCTCGTTTGAGTATCTTTCTGATGCGAGTTTCTATTGAATTTGAGAGTGTTTCTAGTGTGGGCGTGTGTTTCTTTCAAACTGAGTATCTTTCTATCGTTTGAGTATGTTTACAATTGCAATTTGAGTATCTTTTCAATTCTCGTTTGAGTATCTTTCTGATGCGAGTTTCTATTGAATTTGAGAGTGTTTCCAGTGTGGGCGTGTGTTTCTTTCAAACTGAGTATCTTTCTATCGTTTGATTAAGTTTACTATTGCAATTTGAGTATCTTTTCAATTCTCGTTTGAGTATCTTTCTGATCCGAGTTTCTATTGAATTTGAGAGTGTTTCTAGTGTGGGCGTGTGTTTCTTTCAAACTGAGTATCTTTCTATCGTTTGAGTATGTTTACAATTGCAATTTGAGTATCTTTTCAATTCTCGTTTGAGTATCTTTCTGTAAGCCTTTCTGATGCGAGTTTCTATTGAATTTAGAGTGTTTCCAGTGTGGGCGTGTGTTTCTTTCAAACTGAGTATCTTTCTATCGTTTGAGTATGTTTACTATTGCACTTTGAGTATCTTTTCAATTCTCGTTTGAGTATCTTTCTGTAAGCCTTTCTGATGCGAGTTTCTATTGAATTTGAGAGTGTTTCCAGTGTGGGCGTGTGTTTCTTTCAAACTGAGTATCTTTTTATCGTTTGAGTATGTTTACTATTGCACTTTGAGTATCTTTTCAATTCTCGTTTGAGTATCTTTCTGTAAGCCTTTCTGATGCGAGTTTCTATTGAATTTGAGAGTGTTTCCAGTGTGGGCGTGTGTTTCTTTCAAACTGAGTATCTTTCTATCGTTTGAGTATGTTTACTATTGCACTTTGAGTATCTTTTCAATTCTCGTTTGAGTATCTTTCTGTAAGCCTTTCTGATGCGAGTTTCTATTGAATTTGAGAGTGTTTCCAGTGTGGGCGTGTGTTTTTTTCAAACTGAGTATCTTTCTATCGTTTGAGTATGTTTACTATTGCACTTTGAGTATCTTTTCAATTCTCGTTTGAGTATCTTTCTGTAAGCCTTTCTGATGCGAGTTTCTATTGAATTTGAGAGTGTTTCCAGTGTGGGCGTGTGTTTCTTTCAAACTGAGTATCTTTCTATCGTTTGAGTATGTTTACTATTGCACTTTGAGTATCTTTTCAATTCTCGTTTGAGTATCTTTCTGTAAGCCTTTCTGATGCGAGTTTCTATTGAATTTGAGAGTGTTTCCAGTGTAGGCGTGTGTTTTTTTCAAACTGAGTATCTTTCTATCGTTTGAGTATGTTTACTATTGCACTTTGAGTATCTTTTCAATTCTCGTTTGAGTATCTTTCTGATGCGAGTTTCTATTGAATTTGAGAGTGTTTCCAGTGTGGGCGTGTGTTTCTTTCAAACTGAGTATCTTTCTATCGTTTGATTAAGTTTACTATTGCAATTTGAGTATCTTTTCAATTCTCGTTTGAGTATCTTTCTGATGCGAGTTTCTATTGAATTTGAGAGTGTTTCTAGTGTGGGCGTGTGTTTCTTTCAAACTGAGTATCTTTCTATCGTTTGAGTATGTTTACAATTGCAATTTGAGTATCTTTTCAATTCTCGTTTGAGTATCTTTCTGATGCGAGTTTCTATTGAATTTGAGAGTGTTTCCAGTGTGGGCGTGTGTTTCTTTCAAACTGAGTATCTTTCTATCGTTTGATTAAGTTTACTATTGCAATTTGAGTATCTTTTCAATTCTCGTTTGAGTATCTTTCTGATCCGAGTTTCTATTGAATTTGAGAGTGTTTCTAGTGTGGGCGTGTGTTTCTTTCAAACTGAGTATCTTTCTATCGTTTGAGTATGTTTACAATTGCAATTTGAGTATCTTTTCAATTCTCGTTTGAGTATGTTTCTGTAAGCCTTTCTGATGCGAGTTTCTATTGAATTTAGAGTGTTTCCAGTGTGGGCGTGTGTTTCTTTCAAACTGAGTATCTTTCTATCGTTTGAGTATGTTTACTATTGCACTTTGAGTATCTTTTCAATTTTCGTTTGAGTATCTTTCTGTAAGCCTTTCTGATGCGAGTTTCTATTGAATTTGAGAGTGTTTCCAGTGTGGGCGTGTGTTTCTTTCAAACTGAGTATCTTTTTATCGTTTGAGTATGTTTACTATTGCACTTTGAGTATCTTTTCAATTCTCGTTTGAGTATCTTTCTGTAAGCCTTTCTGATGCGAGTTTCTATTGAATTTGAGAGTGTTTCCAGTGTGGGCGTGTGTTTCTTTCAAACTGAGTATCTTTCTATCGTTTGAGTATGTTTACTATTGCACTTTGAGTATCTTTTCAATTCTCGTTTGAGTATCTTTCTGTAAGCCTTTCTGATGCGAGTTTCTATTGAATTTGAGAGTGTTTCCAGTGTGGGCGTGTGTTTTTTTTCAAACTGAGTATCTTTCTATCGTTTGAGTATGTTTACTATTGCACTTTGAGTATCTTTTCAATTCTCGTTTGAGTATCTTTCTGTAAGCCTTTCTGATGCGAGTTTCTATTGAATTTGAGAGTGTTTCCAGTGTGGGCGTGTGTTTCTTTCAAACTGAGTATCTTTCTATCGTTTGAGTATGTTTACTATTGCACTTTGAGTATCTTTTCAATTCTCGTTTGAGTATCTTTCTGTAAGCCTTTCTGATGCGAGTTTCTATTGAATTTGAGAGTGTTTCCAGTGTGGGCGTGTGTTTCTTTCAAACTGAGTATCTTTCTATCGTTTGAGTATGTTTACTATTGCACTTTGAGTATCTTTTCAATTCTCGTTTGAGTATCTTTCTGATGCGAGTTTCTATTGAATTTGAGAGTGTTTCCAGTGTGGGCGTGTGTTTCTTTCAAACTGAGTATCTTTCTATCGTTTCATTAAGTTTACTATTGCAATTTGAGTATCTTTTCAATTCTCGTTTGAGTATCTTTCTGATGCGAGTTTCTATTGAATTTGAGAGTGTTTCTAGTGTGGGCGTGTGTTTCTTTCAAACTGAGTATCTTTCTATCGTTTGAGTATGTTTACAATTGCAATTTGAGTATCTTTTCAATTCTCGTTTGAGTATCTTTCTGTAAGCCTTTCTGATGCGAGTTTCTATTGAATTTGAGAGTGTTTCCAGTGTGGGCGTGTGTTTCTTTCAAACTGAGTATCTTTCTATCGTTTGAGTATGTTTACTATTGCACTTTGAGTATCTTTTCAATTCTCGTTTGAGTATCTTTCTGTAAGCCTTTCTGATGCGAGTTTCTATTGAATTTGAGAGTGTTTCCAGTGTGGGCGTGTGTTTCTTTCAAACTGAGTATCTTTCTATCGTTTGAGTATGTTTACTATTGCACTTTGAGTATCTTTTCAATTCTCGTTTGAGTATCTTTCTGTAAGCCTTTCTGATGCGAGTTTCTATTGAATTTGAGAGTGTTTCCAGTGTGGGCGTGTGTTTCTTTCAAACTGAGTATCTTTCTATCGTTTGAGTATGTTTACTATTGCACTTTGAGTATCTTTTCAATTCTCGTTTGAGTATCTTTCTGTAAGCCTTTCTGATGCGAGTTTCTATTGAATTTGAGAGTGTTTCCAGTGTGGGCGTGTGTTTCTTTCAAACTGAGTATCTTTCTATCGTTTGAGTATGTTTACTATTGCACGTTGAGTATCTTTTCAATTCTCGTTTGAGTATCTTTCTGTAAGCCTTTCTGATGCGAGTTTCTATTGAATTTGAGAGTGTTTCCAGTGTGGGCGTGTGTTTCTTTCAAACTGAGTATCTTTCTATCGTTTGAGTATGTTTACAATTGCACTTTGAGTATCTTTTCAATTCTCGTTTGAGTATCTTTCTGTAAGCCTTTCTGATGCGAGTTTCTATTGAATTTGAGAGTGTTTCCAGTGTGGGCGTGTGTTTCTTTCAAACTGAGTATCTTTCTATCGTTTGAGTATGTTTACTATTGCACTTTGAGTATCTTTTCAATTCTCGTTTGAGTATCTTTCTGTAAGCCTTTCTGATGCGAGTTTCTATTGAATTTGAGAGTGTTTCCAGTGTGGGCGTGTGTTTCTTTCAAACTGAGTATCTTTCTATCGTTTGAGTATGTTTACTATTGCACTTTGAGTATCTTTTCAATTCTCGTTTGAGTATCTTTCTGATGCGAGTTTCTATTGAATTTGAGAGTGTTTCTAGTGTGGGCGTGTGTTTCTTTCAAACTGAGTATCTTTCTATCGTTTGAGTATGTTTACAATTGCAATTTGAGTATCTTTTCAATTCTCGTTTGAGTATCTTTCTGATGCGAGTTTCTATTGAATTTGAGAGTGTTTCCAGTGTGGGCGTGTGTTTCTTTCAAACTGAGTATCTTTCTATCGTTTGATTAAGTTTACTATTGCAATTTGAGTATCTTTTCAATTCTCGTTTGAGTATCTTTCTGTAAGCCTTTCTGATGCGAGTTTCTATTGAATTTGAGAGTGTTTCCAGTGTGGGCGTGTGTTTCTTTCAAACTGAGTATCTTTCTATCGTTTGAGTATGTTTACTATTGCACTTTGAGTATCTTTTCAATTCTCGTTTGAGTATCTTTCTGTAAGCCTTTCTGATGCGAGTTTCTATTGAATTTGAGAGTGTTTCCAGTGTGGGCGTGTGTTTCTTTCAAACTGAGTATCTTTCTATCGTTTGAGTATGTTTACTATTGCACTTTGAGTATCTTTTCAATTCTCGTTTGAGTATCTTTCTGTAAGCCTTTCTGATGCGAGTTTCTATTGAATTTGAGAGTGTTTCCAGTGTGGGCGTGTGTTTCTTTCAAACTGAGTATCTTTCTATCGTTTGAGTATGTTTACTATTGCACTTTGAGTATCTTTTCAATTCTCGTTTGAGTATCTTTCTGTAAGCCTTTCTGATGCGAGTTTCTATTGAATTTAGAGTGTTTCCAATGTGGGCGTGTGTTTCTTTCAAACTGAGTATCTTTCTATCGTTTGAGTATGTTTACTATTGCACTTTGAGTATCTTTTCAATTCTCGTTTGAGTATCTTTCTGTAAGCCTTTCTGATGCGAGTTTCTATTGAATTTGAGAGTGTTTCCAGTGTGGGCGTGTGTTCTTTGAAACTGGGTATCTTTCTATCGTTTGAGTATGTTTACTATTGCACTTTGAGTATCTTTTCAATTCTCGTTTGAGTATCTTTCTGTAAGCCTTTCTGATGCGAGTTTCTATTGAATTTAGAGTGTTTCCAGTGTGGGCGTGTGTTTCTTTCAAACTGAGTATCTTTCTATCGTTTGAGTATGTTTACTATTGCACGTTGAGTATCTTTTCAATTCTCGTTTGAGTATCTTTCTGTAAGCCTTTCTGATGCGAGTTTCTATTGAATTTGAGAGTGTTTCCAGTGTGGGCGTGTGTTTCTTTCAAACTGAGTATCTTTTTATCGTTTGAGTATGTTTACTATTGCACGTTGAGTATCTTTTCAATTCTCGTTTGAGTATCTTTCTGTAAGCCTTTCTGATGCGAGTTTCTATTGAATTTGAGGGTGTTTCCAGTGTGGGCGTGTGTTTCTTTCAAACTGAGTATCTTTTTATCGTTTGAGTATGTTTACTATTGCACTTTGAGTATCTTTTCAATTCTCGTTTGAGTATCTTTCTGTAAGCCTTTCTGATGCGAGTTTCTATTGAATTTGAGAGTGTTTCCAGTGTGGGCGTGTGTTTCTTTCAAACTGAGTATCTTTCTATCGTTTGAGTATGTTTACTATTGCACTTTGAGTATCTTTTCAATTCTCGTTTGAGTATCTTTCTGTAAGCCTTTCTGATGCGAGTTTCTATTGAATTTGAGAGTGTTTCCAGTGTGGGCGTGTGTTTCTTTCAAACTGAGTATCTTTCTATCGTTTGAGTATGTTTACTATTGCACTTTGAGTATCTTTTCAATTCTCGTTTGAGTATCTTTCTGTAAGCCTTTCTGATGCGAGTTTCTATTGAATTTGAGAGTGTTTCCAGTGTGGGCGTGTGTTTCTTTCAAACTGAGTATCTTTCTATCGTTTGAGTATGTTTACTATTGCACGTTGAGTATCTTTTCAATTCTCGTTTGAGTATCTTTCTGTAAGCCTTTCTGATGCGAGTTTCTATTGAATTTAGAGTGTTTCCAATGTGGGCGTGTGTTTCTTTCAAACTGAGTATCTTTCTATCGTTTGAGTATGTTTACTATTGCACTTTGAGTATCTTTTCAATTCTCGTTTGAGTATCTTTCTGTAAGCCTTTCTGATGCGAGTTTCTATTGAATTTGAGAGTGTTTCCAGTGTGGGCGTGTGTTCTTTGAAACTGAGTATCTTTCTATCGTTTGAGTATGTTTACTATTGCACGTTGAGTATCTTTTCAATTCTCGTTTGAGTATCTTTCTGTAAGCCTTTCTGATGCGAGTTTCTATTGAATTTAGAGTGTTTCCAGTGTGGGCGTGTGTTTCTTTCAAACTGAGTATCTTTCTATCGTTTGAGTATGTTTACAATTGCAATTTGAGTATCTTTTCAATTCTCGTTTGAGTATCTTTCTGTAAGCCTTTCTGATGCGAGTTTCTATTGAATTTGAGAGTGTTTCCAGTGTGGGCGTGTGTTTCTTTCAAACTGAGTATCTTTCTATCGTTTGAGAATGTTTACTATTGCACTTTGAGTATCTTTTCAATTCTCGTTTGAGTATCTTTCTGTAAGCCTTTCTGATGCGAGTTTCTATTGAATTTGAGAGTGTTTCCAGTGTGGGCGTGTGTTTTTTTCAAACTGAGTATCTTTCTATCGTTTGAGTATGTTTACTATTGCACTTTGAGTATCTTTTCAATTCTCGTTTGAGTATCTTTCTGATGCGAGTTTCTATTGAATTTGAGAGTCTTTCCAGTGTGGGCGTGTGTTTCTTTCAAACTGAGTATCTTTCTATCGTTTGAGTATGTTTACTATTGCACTTTGAGTATCTTTTCAATTCTCGTTTGAGTATCTTTCTGTAAGCCTTTCTGATGCGAGTTTCTATTGAATTTGAGAGTGTTTCCAGTGTGGGAGTGTGTTTCTTTCAAACTGAGTATCTTTCTATCGTTTGAGTATGTTTACTATTGCACTTTGAGTATCTTTTCAATTCTCGTTTGAGTATCTTTCTGTAAGCCTTTCTGATGCGAGTTTCTATTGAATTTGAGAGTGTTTCCAGTGTGGGCGTGTGTTTCTTTCAAACTGAGTATCTTTCTATCGTTTGAGTATGTTTACTATTGCACTTTGAGTATCTTTTCAATTCTCGTTTGAGTATCTTTCTGTAAGCCTTTCTGATGCGAGTTTCTATTGAATTTGAGAGTGTTTCCAGTGTGGGCGTGTGTTTTTTTCAAACTGAGTATCTTTCTATCGTTTGAGTATGTTTACTATTGCACTTTGAGTATCTTTTCAATTCTCGTTTGAGTATCTTTCTGTAAGCCTTTCTGATGCGAGTTTCTATTGAATTTGAGAGTGTTTCCAGTGTGGGCGTGTGTTTCTTTCAAACTGAGTATCTTTCTATCGTTTGAGTATGTTTACTATTGCACTTTGAGTATCTTTTCAATTCTCGTTTGAGTATCTTTCTGTAAGCCTTTCTGATGCGAGTTTCTATTGAATTTGAGAGTGTTTCCAGTGTGGGAGTGTGTTTCTTTCAAACTGAGTATCTTTCTATCGTTTGAGTATGTTTACTATTGCACTTTGAGTATCTTTTCAATTCTCGTTTGAGTATCTTTCTGTAAGCCTTTCTGATGCGAGTTTCTATTGAATTTGAGAGTGTTTCCAGTGTGGGCGTGTGTTTCTTTCAAACTGAGTATCTTTCTATCGTTTGAGTATGTTTACTATTGCACTTTGAGTATCTTTTCAATTCTCGTTTGAGTATCTTTCTGTAAGCCTTTCTGATGCGAGTTTCTATTGAATTTGAGAGTGTTTCCAGTGTGGGCGTGTGTTTTTTTCAAACTGAGTATCTTTCTATCGTTTGAGTATGTTTACTATTGCACTTTGAGTATCTTTTCAATTCTCGTTTGAGTATCTTTCTGATGCGAGTTTCTATTGAATTTGAGAGTGTTTCCAGTGTGGGCGTGTGTTTCTTTCAAACTGAGTATCTTTCTATCGTTTGAGTATGTTTACAATTGCAATTTGAGTATCTTTTCAATTCTCGTTTGAGTATCTTTCTGATGCGAGTTTCTATTGAATTTGAGAGTCTTTCCAGTGTGGGCGTCTGTTTCTTTCAAACTGAGTATCTTTCTATCGTTTGAGTATGTTTACTATTGCACTTTGAGTATCTTTTCAATTCTCGTTTGAGTATCTTTCTGTAAGCCTTTCTGATGCGAGTTTCTATTGAATTTGAGAGTGTTTCCAGTGTGGGCGTGTGTTTTTTTCAAACTGAGTATCTTTCTATCGTTTGAGTATGTTTACTATTGCACTTTGAGTATCTTTTCAATTCTCGTTTGAGTATCTTTCTGATGCGAGTTTCTATTGAATTTGAGAGTGTTTCCAGTGTGGGCGTGTGTTTCTTTCAAATTGAGTATCTTTCTATCGTTTGAGTATGTTTACTATTGCACTTTGAGTATCTTTTCAATTCTCGTTTGAGTATCTTTCTGATGCGAGTTTCTATTGAATTTGAGAGTGTTTCCAGTGTGGGCGTGTGTTTCTTTCAAACTGAGTATCTTTCTATCGTTTGAGTATGTTTACTATTGCACTTTGAGTATCTTTTCAATTCTCGTTTGAGTATCTTTCTGATGCGAGTTTCTATTGAATTTGAGAGTGTTTCTAGTGTGGGCGTGTGTTTCTTTCAAACTGAGTATCTTTCTATCGTTTGAGTATGTTTACAATTGCAATTTGAGTATCTTTTCAATTCTCGTTTGAGTATCTTTCTGATGCGAGTTTCTATTGAATTTGAGAGTGTTTCCAGTGTGGGCGTGTGTTTCTTTCAAACTGAGTATCTTTCTATCGTTTGATTAAGTTTACTATTGCAATTTGAGTATCTTTTCAATTCTCGTTTGAGTATCTTTCTGTAAGCCTTTCTGATGCGAGTTTCTATTGAATTTGAGAGTGTTTCCAGTGTGGGCGTGTGTTTCTTTCAAACTGAGTATCTTTCTATCGTTTGAGTATGTTTACTATTGCACTTTGAGTATCTTTTCAATTCTCGTTTGAGTATCTTTCTGTAAGCCTTTCTGATGCGAGTTTCTATTGAATTTGAGAGTGTTTCCAGTGTGGGCGTGTGTTTCTTTCAAACTGAGTATCTTTCTATCGTTTGAGTATGTTTACTATTGCACTTTGAGTATCTTTTCAATTCTCGTTTGAGTATCTTTCTGTAAGCCTTTCTGATGCGAGTTTCTATTGAATTTGAGAGTGTTTCCAGTGTGGGCGTGTGTTTCTTTCAAACTGAGTATCTTTCTATCGTTTGAGTATGTTTACTATTGCACGTTGAGTATCTTTTCAATTCTCGTTTGAGTATCTTTCTGTAAGCCTTTCTGATGCGAGTTTCTATTGAATTTAGAGTGTTTCCAATGTGGGCGTGTGTTTCTTTCAAACTGAGTATCTTTCTATCGTTTGAGTATGTTTACTATTGCACTTTGAGTATCTTTTCAATTCTCGTTTGAGTATCTTTCTGTAAGCCTTTCTGATGCGAGTTTCTATTGAATTTGAGAGTGTTTCCAGTGTGGGCGTGTGTTCTTTGAAACTGGGTATCTTTCTATCGTTTGAGTATGTTTACTATTGCACTTTGAGTATCTTTTCAATTCTCGTTTGAGTATCTTTCTGTAAGCCTTTCTGATGCGAGTTTCTATTGAATTTAGAGTGTTTCCAGTGTGGGCGTGTGTTTCTTTCAAACTGAGTATCTTTCTATCGTTTGAGTATGTTTACTATTGCACGTTGAGTATCTTTTCAATTCTCGTTTGAGTATCTTTCTGTAAGCCTTTCTGATGCGAGTTTCTATTGAATTTGAGAGTGTTTCCAGTGTGGGCGTGTGTTTCTTTCAAACTGAGTATCTTTCTATCGTTTGAGTATGTTTACTATTGCACGTTGAGTATCTTTTCAATTCTCGTTTGAGTATCTTTCTGTAAGCCTTTCTGATGCGAGTTTCTATTGAATTTGAGGGTGTTTCCAGTGTGGGCGTGTGTTTCTTTCAAACTGAGTATCTTTTTATCGTTTGAGTATGTTTACTATTGCACTTTGAGTATCTTTTCAATTCTCGTTTGAGTATCTTTCTGTAAGCCTTTCTGATGCGAGTTTCTATTGAATTTGAGAGTGTTTCCAGTGTGGGCGTGTGTTTCTTTCAAACTGAGTATCTTTCTATCGTTTGAGTATGTTTACTATTGCACTTTGAGTATCTTTTCAATTCTCGTTTGAGTATCTTTCTGTAAGCCTTTCTGATGCGAGTTTCTATTGAATTTGAGAGTGTTTCCAGTGTGGGCGTGTGTTTCTTTCAAACTGAGTATCTTTCTATCGTTTGAGTATGTTTACTATTGCACTTTGAGTATCTTTTCAATTCTCGTTTGAGTATCTTTCTGTAAGCCTTTCTGATGCGAGTTTCTATTGAATTTGAGAGTGTTTCCAGTGTGGGCGTGTGTTTCTTTCAAACTGAGTATCTTTCTATCGTTTGAGTATGTTTACTATTGCACGTTGAGTATCTTTTCAATTCTCGTTTGAGTATCTTTCTGTAAGCCTTTCTGATGCGAGTTTCTATTGAATTTAGAGTGTTTCCAATGTGGGCGTGTGTTTCTTTCAAACTGAGTATCTTTCTATCGTTTGAGTATGTTTACTATTGCACTTTGAGTATCTTTTCAATTCTCGTTTGAGTATCTTTCTGTAAGCCTTTCTGATGCGAGTTTCTATTGAATTTGAGAGTGTTTCCAGTGTGGGCGTGTGTTCTTTGAAACTGAGTATCTTTCTATCGTTTGAGTATGTTTACTATTGCACGTTGAGTATCTTTTCAATTCTCGTTTGAGTATCTTTCTGTAAGCCTTTCTGATGCGAGTTTCTATTGAATTTAGAGTGTTTCCAGTGTGGGCGTGTGTTTCTTTCAAACTGAGTATCTTTCTATCGTTTGAGTATGTTTACAATTGCAATTTGAGTATCTTTTCAATTCTCGTTTGAGTATCTTTCTGATGCGAGTTTCTATTGAATTTGAGAGTCTTTCCAGTGTGGGCGTCTGTTTCTTTCAAACTGAGTATCTTTCTATCGTTTGAGTATGTTTACTATTGCACTTTGAGTATCTTTTCAATTCTCGTTTGAGTATCTTTCTGTAAGCCTTTCTGATGCGAGTTTCTATTGAATTTGAGAGTGTTTCCAGTGTGGGCGTGTGTTTTTTTCAAACTGAGTATCTTTCTATCGTTTGAGTATGTTTACTATTGCACTTTGAGTATCTTTTCAATTCTCGTTTGAGTATCTTTCTGATGCGAGTTTCTATTGAATTTGAGAGTGTTTCCAGTGTGGGCGTGTGTTTCTTTCAAATTGAGTATCTTTCTATCGTTTGAGTATGTTTACAATTGCAATTTGAGTATCTTTTCAATTTTCGTTTGAGTATCTTTCTGTAAGCCTTTCTGATGCGAGTTTCTATTGAATTTGAGAGTGTTTCCAGTGTGGGCGTGTGTTTCTTTCAAACTGAGTATCTTTCTATCGTTTGAGTATGTTTACTATTGCACTTTAAGTATCTTTTCAATTCTCGTTTGAGTATCTTTCTGTAAGCCTTTCTGATGCGAGTTTCTATTTAATTTGAGAGTGTTTCCAGTGTGGGCGTGTGTTTCTTTCAAACTGAGTATCTTTCTATCGTTTGAGTATGTTTACTATTGCACTTTGAGTGTCTTTTCAATTCTCGTTTGAGTATCTTTCTGTAAGCCTTTCTGATGCGAGTTTCTATTTAATTTGAGAGTGTTTCCAGTGTGGGCGTGTGTTTCTTTCAAACTGAGTATCTTTCTATCGTTTGAGTATGTTTACTATTGCACTTTGAGTATCTTTTCAATTCTCGTTTGAGTATCTTTCTGTAAGCCTTTCTGATGCGAGTTTCTATTGAATTTGAGAGTGTTTCCAGTGTGGGCGTGTGTTTCTTTCAAACTGAGTATCTTTTTATCGTTTGAGTATGTTTACTATTGCACTTTGAGTATCTTTTCAATTCTCGTTTGAGTATCTTTCTGTAAACCTTTCTGATGCGAGTTTCTATTGAATTTGAGAGTGTTTCCAGTGTGGGCGTCTGTTTCTTTCAAACTGAGTATCTTTCTATCGTTTGAGTATGTTTACTATTGCACTTTGAGTATCTTTTCAATTCTCGTTTCAGTATCTTTCTGTAAGCCTTTCTGATGCGAGTTTCTATTGAATTTGAGAGTGTTTCCAGTGTGGGCGTGTGTTTTTTTCAAACTGAGTATCTTTCTATCGTTTGAGTATGTTTACTATTGCACTTTGAGTATCTTTTCAATTCTCGTTTGAGTATCTTTCTGATGCGAGTTTCTATTGAATTTGAGAGTGTTTCCAGTGTGGGCGTGTGTTTCTTTCAAACTGAGTATCTTTCTATCGTTTGAGTATGTTTACAATTGCAATTTGAGTATCTTTTCAATTCTCGTTTGAGTATCTTTCTGTAAGCCTTTCTGATGCGAGTTTCTATTGAATTTGAGAGTGTTTCCAGTGTGGGCGTGTGTTTCTTTCAAACTGAGTATCTTTTTATCGTTTGAGTATGTTTACTATTGCACTTTGAGTATCTTTTCAATTCTCGTTTGAGTATCTTTCTGTAAGCCTTTCTGATGCGAGTTTCTATTGAATTTGAGAGTGTTTCCAGTGTGGGCGTGTGTTTTTTTCAAACTGAGTATCTTTCTATCGTTTGAGTATGTTTACTATTGCACTTTGAGTATCTTTTCAATTCTCGTTTGAGTATCTTTCTGATGCGAGTTTCTATTGAATTTGAGAGTCTTTCCAGTGTTGGCGTGTGTTTCTTTCAAACTGAATATCTTTCTATCGTTTGAGTATGTTTACTATTGCACTTTGAGTATCTTTTCAATTCTCGTTTGAGTATCTTTCTGTAAGCCTTTCTGATGCGAGTTTCTATTGAATTTGAGAGTGTTTCCAGTGTGGGAGTGTGTTTCTTTCAAACTGAGTATCTTTCTATCGTTTGAGTATGTTTACTATTGCACTTTGAGTATCTTTTCAATTCTCGTTTGAGTATCTTTCTGTAAGCCTTTCTGATGCGAGTTTCTATTGAATTTGAGAGTGTTTCCAGTGTGGGCGTGTGTTTCTTTCAAACTGAGTATCTTTCTATCGTTTGAGTATGTTTGCTATTGCACTTTGAGTATCTTTTCAATTCTCGTTTGAGTATCTTTCTGTAAGCCTTTCTGATGCGAGTTTCTATTGAATTTGAGAGTGTTTCCAGTGTGGGCGTGTGTTTTTTTCAAACTGAGTATCTTTCTATCGTTTGAGTATGTTTACTATTGCACTTTGAGTATCTTTTCAATTCTCGTTTGAGTATCTTTCTGTAAGCCTTTCTGATGCGAGTTTCTATTGAATTTGAGAGTGTTTCCAGTGTGGGCGTGTGTTTCTTTCAAACTGAGTATCTTTCTATCGTTTGAGTATGTTTACTATTGCACTTTGAGTATCTTTTCAATTCTCGTTTGAGTATCTTTCTGTAAGCCTTTCTGATGCGAGTTTCTTTTGAATTTGAGAGTGTTTCCAGTGTGGGCGTGTGTTTCTTTCAAACTGAGTATCTTTGTATCGTTTGAGTATGTTTACTATTGCACTTTAAGTATCTTTTCAATTCTCGTTTGAGTATCTTTCTGTAAGCCTTTCTGATGCGAGTTTCTATTGAATTTGAGAGTGTTTCCAGTGTGGGCGTGTGTTTCTTTCAAACTGAGTATCTTTTTATCGTTTGAGTATGTTTACTATTGCACTTTGAGTATCTTTTCAATTCTCGTTTGAGTATCTTTCTGTAAGCCTTTCTGATGCGAGTTTCTATTGAATTTGAGAGTATTTCCAGTGTGGGCGTCTGTTTCTTTCAAACTGAGTATCTTTCTATCGTTTGAGTATGTTTACTATTGCACTTTGAGTATCTTTTCAATTCTCGTTTGAGTATCTTTCTGTAAGCCTTTCTGATGCGAGTTTCTATTGAATTTGAGAGTGTTTCCAGTGTGGGCGTGTGTTTTTTTCAAACTGAGTATCTTTCTATCGTTTGAGTATGTTTACTATTGCACTTTGAGTATCTTTTCAATTCTCGTTTGAGTATCTTTCTGTAAGCCTTTCTGATGCGAGTTTCTATTTAATTTGAGAGTGTTTCCAGTGTGGGCGTGTGTTTCTTTCAAACTGAGTATCTTTCTATCGTTTGAGTATGTTTACTATTGCACTTTGAGTATCTTTTCAATTCTCGTTTGAGTATCTTTCTGTAAGCCTTTCTGATGCGAGTTTCTATTTAATTTGAGAGTGTTTCCAGTGTGGGCGTGTGTTTCTTTCAAACTGAGTATCTTTCTATCGTTTGAGTATGTTTACTATTGCACTTTGAGTATCTTTTCAATTCTCGTTTGAGTATCTTTCTGTAAGCCTTTCTGATGCGAGTTTCTATTGAATTTGAGAGTGTTTCCAGTGTGGGCGTGTGTTTCTTTCAAACTGAGTATCTTTCTATCGTTTGAGTATGTTTACTATTGCAATTTGAGTATCTTTTCAATTCTCGTTTGAGTATCTTTCTGATGCGAGTTTCTATTGAATTTGAGAGTGTTTCCAGTGTGGGCGTGTGTTTCTTTCAAACTGAGTATCTTTCTATCGTTTGAGTATGTTTACTATTGCACTTTGAGTATCTTTTCAATTCTCGTTTGAGTATCTTTCTGTAAGCCTTTCTGATGCGAGTTTCTATTGAATTTGAGAGTGTTTCCAGTGTGGGCGTGTGTTTCTTTCAAACTGAGTATGTTTCTATCGTTTGAGTATGTTTACTATTGCACTTTGAGTATCTTTTCAATTCTCGTTTGAGTATCTTTCTGTAAGCCTTTCTGATGCGATTTTCTATTGAATTTGAGAGTGTTTCCAGTGTGGGCGTGTGTTTCTTTCAAACTGAGTATCTTTCTATCGTTTGAGTATGTTTACTATTGCACTTTGAGTATCTTTTCAATTCTCGTTTGAGTATCTTTCTGATGCGAGTTTCTATTGAATTTGAGAGTGTTTCCAGTGTGGGCGTGTGTTTCTTTCAAACTGAGTATCTTTCTATCGTTTGAGTATGTTTACTATTGCACTTTGAGTATCTTTTCAATTCTCGTTTGAGTATCTTTCTGTAAGCCTTTCTGATGCGAGTTTCTATTGAATTTGAGAGTGTTTCCAGTGTGGGCGTGTGTTTATTTCAAACTGAGTATCTTTCTATCGTTTGAATATGTTTACAATTGCAATTTGAGTATCTTTTCAATTCTCGTTTGAGTATCTTTCTGTAAGCCTTTCTGATGCGAGTTTCTATTGAATTTGAGAGTGTTTCCAGTGTGGGCGTGTGTTTCTTTCAAACTGAGTATCTTTCTATCGTTTGAGTATGTTTACTATTGCACTTTGAGTATCTTTTCAATTCTCGTTTGAGTATCTTTCTGATGCGAGTTTCTATTGAATTTGAGAGTGTTTCCAGTGTGGGCGTGTGTTTCTTTCAAACTGAGTATCTTTCTATCGTTTGAGTATGTTTACTATTGCAATTTGAGTATCTTTTCAATTCTCGTTTGAGTATCTTTCTGTAAGCCTTTCTGATGCGAGTTTCTATTGAATTTGAGAGTGTTTCCAGTGTGGGCGTGTGTTTCTTTCAAACTGAGTATCTTTCTATCGTTTGAGTATGTTTACTATTGCACTTTGAGTATCTTTTCAATTCTCGTTTGAGTATCTTTCTGTAAGCCTTTCTGATGCGAGTTTCTATTGAATTTGAGAGTGTTTCCAGTGTGGGCGTGTGTTCTTTCAAACTGAGTATCTTTCTATCGTTTGAGTATGTTTACTATTGCACTTTGAGTATCTTTTCAATTCTCGTTTGAGTATCTTTCTGTAAGCCTTTCTGATGCGAGTTTCTATTGAATTTGAGAGTGTTTCCAGTGCGGGCGTGTGTTTCTTTAAAACTGAGTATATTTCTATCGTTTGAGTAAGTTTACTATTGCAATTTGAGTATCTTTTCAATTCTCGTTTGAGTATCTTTCTGATGCGAGTTTCTATTGAATTTGAGAGTGTTTCCAGTGTGGGCGTGTGTTTCTTTCAAACTGAATATCTTTCTATCGTTTGAGTAAGTTTACTATTGCAATTTGAGTATCTTTTCAATTCTCGTTTGAGTATCTTTCTGATGCGAGTTTCTATTGAATTTGAGAGTGTTTCCAGTGTGGGCGTGTGTTCTTTCAAACTGAGTATCTTTCTATCGTTTGAGTATGTTTACTATTGCACTTTGAGTATCTTTTCAATTCTCGTTTGAGTATCTTTCTGTAAGCCTTTCTGATGCGAGTTTCTATTGAATTTGAGAGTGTTTCCAGTGTGGGCGTGTGTTTCTTTCAAACTGAGTATCTTTCTATCGTTTGAGTATGTTTACTATTGCACTTTGAGTATCTTTTCAATTCTCGTTTGAGTATCTTTCTGTAAGCCTTTCTGATGCGAGTTTCTATTGAATTTGAGAGTGTTTCCAGTGTGGGCGTGTGTTCTTTCAAACTGAGTATCTTTCTATCCTTTGAGTATGTTTACTATTGCACTTTGAGTATCTTTTCAATTCTCGTTTGAGTATCCTTCTGTAAGCCTTTCTGATGCGAGTTTCTATTGAATTTGAGAGTGTTTCCAGTGTGGGCGTGTGTTTCTTTCAAACTGAGTATCTTTCTATCGTTTGAGTATGTTTACTATTGCACTTTGAGTATCTTTTCAATTCTCGTTTGAGTATCTTTCTGTAAGCCTTTCTGATGCGAGTTTCTATTGAATTTGAGAGTGTTTCCAGTGTGGGCGTGTGTTTCTTTAAAACTGAGTATATTTCTATCGTTTGAGTAAGTTTACTATTGCAATTTGAGTATCTTTTCAATTCTCGTTTGAGTATCTTTCTGATGCGAGTTTCTATTGAATTTGAGAGTGTTTCCAGTGTGGGCGTGTGTTTCTTTCAAACTGAGTATCTTTCTATCGTTTGAGTAAGTTTACTATTGCAATTTGAGTATCTTTTCAATTCTCGTTTGAGTATCTTTCTGATGCGAGTTTCTATTGAATTTGAGAGTGTTTCCAGTGTGGGCGTGTGTTTCTTTCAAACTGAGTATCTTTCTATCGTTTGAGTATGTTTACAATTGCAATTTGAGTATCTCTTCAATTCTCGTTTGAGTATCTTTCTGTAAGCCTTTCTGATGCGAGTTTCTATTGAATTTGAGAGTGTTTCCAGTGTGGGCATGTGTTTCTTTCAAACTGAGTATCTTTCTATCGTTTGAGTATGTTTACTATTGCACTTTGAGTATCTTTTCAATTCTCGTTTGAGTATCTTTCTGTAAGCCTTTCTGATGCGAGTTTCTATTGAATTTGAGAGTGTTTCCAGTGTGGGCGTGTGTTTCTTTCAAACTGAGTATCTTTCTATCGTTTGAGTATGTTTACTATTGCACTTTGAGTATCTTTTCAATTCTCGTTTGAGTATCTTTCTGATGCGAGTTTCTATTGAATTTGAGAGTGTTTCTAGTGTGGGCGTGTGTTTCTTTCAAACTGAGTATCTTTCTATCGTTTGAGTAAGTTTACTATTGCAATTTGAGTATCTTTTCAATTCTCGTTTGAGTATCTTTCTGATGCGAGTTTCTATTGAATTTGAGAGTGTTTCCAGTGTGGGCGTGTGTTTCTTTCAAACTGAGTATCTTTCTATCGTTTGAGTAAGTTTACTATTGCAATTTGAGTATCTTTTCAATTCTCGTTTGAGTATCTTTCTGATGCAAGTTTCTATTGAATTTGAGAGTGTTTCCAGTGTGGGCGTGTGTTTCTTTCAAACTGAGTATCTTTCTATCGTTTGAGTATGTTTACTATTGCACTTTGAGTATCTTTTCAATTCTCGTTTGAGTATCTTTCTGTAAGCCTTTCTGATGCGAGTTTCTATTGAATTTGAGAGTGTTTCCAGTGTGGGCGTGTGTTTCTTTCAAACTGAGTATCTTTCTATCGTTTGAGTATGTTTACTATTGCACTTTGAGTATCTTTTCAATTCTCGTTTGAGTATCTTTCTGTAAGCCTTTCTGATGCGAGTTTCTATTGAATTTGAGAGTGTATCCAGTGTGGGCGTGTGTTTCTTTAAAACTGAGTATATTTCTATCGTTTGAGTAAGTTTACTATTGCAATTTGAGTATCTTTTCAATTCTCGTTTGAGTATCTTTCTGATGCGAGTTTCTATTGAATTTGAGAGTGTTTCCAGTGTGGGCGTGTGTTTCTTTCAAACTGAGTATCTTTCTATCGTTTGAGTAAGTTTACTATTGCAATTTGAGTATCTTTTCAATTCTCGTTTGAGTATCTTTCTGATGCGAGTTTCTATTGAATTTGAGAGTGTTTCCAGTGTGGGCGTGTGTTTCTTTCAAACTGAGTATCTTTCTATCGTTTGAGTATGTTTACAATTGCAATTTGAGTATCTCTTCAATTCTCGTTTGAGTATCTTTCTGTAAGCCTTTCTGATGCGAGTTTCTATTGAATTTGAGAGTGTTTCCAGTGTGGGCATGTGTTTCTTTCAAACTGAGTATCTTTCTATCGTTTGAGTATGTTTACTATTGCACTTTGAGTATCTTTTCAATTCTCGTTTGAGTATCTTTCTGTAAGCCTTTCTGATGCGAGTTTCTATTGAATTTGAGAGTGTTTCCAGTGTGGGCGTGTGTTTCTTTCAAACTGAGTATCTTTCTATCGTTTGAGTATGTTTACTATTGCACTTTGAGTATCTTTTCAATTCTCGTTTGAGTATCTTTCTGTAAGCCTTTCTGATGCGAGTTTTTATTGAATTTGAGAGTGTTTCTAGTGTGGGCGTGTGTTTCTTTCAAACTGAGTATCTTTCTATCGTTTGAGTATGTTTACTATTGCACTTTGAGTATCTTTTCAATTCTCGTTTGAGTATCTTTCTGATGCGAGTTTCTATTGAATTTGAGAGTGTTTCCAGTGTGGGCGTGTGTTTCTTTCAAACTGAGTATCTTTCTATCGTTTGAGTATGTTTACTATTGCACTTTGAGTATCTTTTCAATTCTCGTTTGAGTATCTTTCTGTAAGCCTTTCTGATGCGAGTTTCTATTGAATTAGAGAGTGTTTCCAGTGTGGGCGTGTGTTCTTTCAAACTGAGTATCTTTCTATCGTTTGAGTATGTTTACTATTGCACGTTGAGTATCTTTTCAATTCTCGTTTGAGTATCTTTCCGTAAGCCTTTCTGATGCGAGTTTCTATTGAATTTAGAGTGTTTCCAGTGTGGGCGTGTGTTTCTTTCAAACTGAGTATCTTTCTATCGTTTGAGTATGTTTACTATTGCACTTTGAGTATCTTTTCAATTCTCGTTGGAGTATCTTTCTGTAAGCCTTTCTGATGCGAGTTTCTATTGAATTTGAGAGTGTTTCCAGTGTGGGCGTGTGTTCTTTCAAACTGAGTATCTTTCTATCGTTTGAGTATGTTTACTATTGCACTTTGAGTATCTTTTCAATTCTCGTTTGAGTATCTTTCTGTAAGCCTTTCTGATGCGAGTTTCTATTGAATTTGAGAGTGTTTCCAGTGTGGGCGTGTGTTTCTTTCAAACTGAGTATCTTTCTATCGTTTGAGTATGTTTACTATTGCACTTTGAGTATCTTTTCAATTCTCATTTGAGTATCTTTCTGTAAGCCTTTCTGATGCGAGTTTCTATTGAATTTGAGAGTGTTTCCAGTGTGGGCGTGTGTTTTTTTCAAACTGAGTATCTTTCTATCGTTTGAGTATGTTTACTATTGCACTTTGAGTATCTTTTCAATTCTCGTTTGAGTATCTTTCTGTAAGCCTTTCTGATGCGAGTTTCTATTGAATTAGAGAGTGTTTCCAGTGTGGGCGTGTGTTCTTTCAAACTGAGTATCTTTCTATCGTTTGAGTATGTTTACTATTGCACGTTGAGTATCTTTTCAATTCTCGTTTGAGTATCTTTCTGTAAGCCTTTCTGATGCGAGTTTCTATTGAATTTAGAGTGTTTCCAGTGTGGGCGTGTGTTTCTTTCAAACTGAGTATCTTTCTATCGTTTGAGTATGTTTACTATTGCACTTTGAGTATCTTTTCAATTCTCGTTTGAGTATCTTTCTGTAAGCCTTTCTGATGCGAGTTTCTATTGAATTTGAGAGTGTTTCCAGTGTGGGCGTGTGTTCTTTTAAACTGAGTATCTTTCTATCGTTTGAGTATGTTTACTATTGCACTTTGAGTATCTTTTCAATTCTCGTTTGAGTATCTTTCTGTAAGCCTTTCTGATGCGAGTTTCTATTGAATTTGAGAGTGTTTCCAGTGTGGGCGTGTGTTTCTTTCAAACTGAGTATCTTTCTATCGTTTGAGTATGTTTACTATTGCACTTTGAGTATCTTTTCAATTCTCGTTTGAGTATCTTTCTGTAAGCCTTTCTGATGCGAGTTTCTATTGAATTTGAGAGTGTTTCCAGTGTGGGCGTGTGTTTCTTTCAAACTGAGTATCTTTCTATCGTTTGAGTAAGTTTACTATTGCAATTTGAGTATCTTTTCAATTCTCGTTTGAGTATCTTTCTGATGCGAGTTTCTATTGAATTTGAGAGTGTTTCCAATGTGGGCGTGTGTTTCTTTCAAACTGAGTATCTTTCTATCGTTTGAGTAAGTTTACTATTGCAATTTGAGTATCTTTTCAATTCTCGTTTGAGTATCTTTCTGATGCGAGTTTCTATTGAATTTGAGAGTGTTTCCAGTGTGGGCGTGTGTTTCTTTCAAACTGAGTATCTTTCTATCGTTTGAGTATGTTTACAATTGCAATTTGAGTATCTTTTCAATTATCGTTTGAGTATCTTTCTGTAAGCCTTTCTGATGCGAGTTTCTATTGAATTTGAGAGTGTTTCCAGTGTGGGCGTGTGTTTCTTTCAAACTGAGTATCTTTCTATCGTTTGAGTATGTTTACTATTGCACTTTGAGTATCTTTTCAATTCTCGTTTGAGTATCTTTCTGTAAGCCTTTCTGATGCGAGTTTCTATTGAATTTGAGAGTGTTTCCAGTGTGGGCGTGTGTTCTTTCAAACTGAGTATCTTTCTATCGTTTGAGTATGTTTACTATTGCACTTTGAGTATCTTTTCAATTCTCGTTTGAGTATCTTTCTGTAAGCCTTTCTGATGCGAGTTTCTATTGAATTTGAGAGTGTTTCCAGTGTGGGCGTGTGTTTCTTTCAAACTGAGTATCTTTCTATCGTTTGAGTATGTTTACTATTGCACTTTGAGTATCTTTTCAATTCTCGTTTGAGTATCTTTCTGTAAGCCTTTCTGATGCGAGTTTCTATTGAATTTGAGAGTGTTTCCAGTGTGGGCGTGTGTTTCTTTCAAACTGAGTATCTTTCTATCGTTTGAGTAAGTTTACTATTGCAATTTGAGTATCTTTTCAATTCTCGTTTGAGTATCTTTCTGATGCGAGTTTCTATTGAATTTGAGAGTGTTTCCAATGTGGGCGTGTGTTTCTTTCAAACTGAGTATCTTTCTATCGTTTGAGTATGTTTACTATTGCACTTTGAGTATCTTTTCAATTCTCGTTTGAGTATCTTTCTGTAAGCCTTTCTTATGCGAGTTTCTATTGAATTTGAGAGTGTTTCCAGTGTGGGCGTGTGTTTCTTTCAAACTGAGTATCTTTCTATCGTTTGAGTATGTTTACTATTGCACTTTGAGTATCTTTTCAATTCTCGTTTGAGTATCTTTCTGATGCGAGTTTTTATTGAATTTGAGAGTGTTTCTAGTGTGGGCGTGTGTTTCTTTCAAACTGAGTATCTTTCTATCGTTTGAGTATGTTTACTATTGCACTTTGAGTATCTTTTCAATTCTCGTTTGAGTATCTTTCTGATGCGAGTTTCTATTGAATTTGAGAGTGTTTCCAGTGTGGGCGTGTGTTTCTTTCAAACTGAGTATCTTTCTATCGTTTGAGTATGTTTACTATTGCACTTTGAGTATCTTTTCAATTCTCGTTTGAGTATCTTTCTGTAAGCCTTTCTGATGCGAGTTTCTATTGAATTAGAGAGTGTTTCCAGTGTGGGCGTGTGTTCTTTCAAACTGAGTATCTTTCTATCGTTTGAGTATGTTTACTATTGCACTTTGAGTATCTTTTCAATTCTCGTTTGAGTATCTTTCCGTAAGCCTTTCTGATGCGAGTTTCTATTGAATTTAGAGTGTTTCCAGTGTGGGCGTGTGTTTCTTTCAAACTGAGTATCTTTCTATCGTTTGAGTATGTTTACTATTGCACTTTGAGTATCTTTTCAATTCTCGTTGGAGTATCTTTCTGTAAGCCTTTCTGATGCGAGTTTCTATTGAATTTGAGAGTGTTTCCAGTGTGGGCGTGTGTTCTTTCAAACTGAGTATCTTTCTATCGTTTGAGTATGTTTACTATTGCACTTTGAGTATCTTTTCAATTCTCGTTTGAGTATCTTTCTGTAAGCCTTTCTGATGCGAGTTTCTATTGAATTTGAGAGTGTTTCCAGTGTGGGCGTGTGTTTCTTTCAAACTGAGTATCTTTCTATCGTTTGAGTATGTTTACTATTGCACTTTGAGTATCTTTTCAATTCTCATTTGAGTATCTTTCTGTAAGCCTTTCTGATGCGAGTTTCTATTGAATTTGAGAGTGTTTCCAGTGTGGGCGTGTGTTTTTTTCAAACTGAGTATCTTTCTATCGTTTGAGTATGTTTACTATTGCACTTTGAGTATCTTTTCAATTCTCGTTTGAGTATCTTTCTGTAAGCCTTTCTGATGCGAGTTTATATTGAATTAGAGAGTGTTTCCAGTGTGGGCGTGTGTTCTTTCAAACTGAGTATCTTTCTATCGTTTGAGTATGTTTACTATTGCACGTTGAGTATCTTTTCAATTCTCGTTTGAGTATCTTTCTGTAAGCCTTTCTGATGCGAGTTTCTATTGAATTTAGAGTGTTTCCAGTGTGGGCGTGTGTTTCTTTCAAACTGAGTATCTTTCTATCGTTTGAGTATGTTTACTATTGCACTTTGAGTATCTTTTCAATTCTCGTTTGAGTATCTTTCTGTAAGCCTTTCTGATGCGAGTTTCTATTGAATTTGAGAGTGTTTCCAGTGTGGGCGTGTGTTCTTTCAAACTGAGTATCTTTCTATCGTTTGAGTATGTTTACTATTGCACTTTGAGTATCTTTTCAATTCTCGTTTGAGTATCTTTCTGTAAGCCTTTCTGATGCGAGTTTCTATTGAATTTGAGAGTGTTTCCAGTGTGGGCGTGTGTTTCTTTCAAACTGAGTATCTTTCTATCGTTTGAGTATGTTTACTATTGCACTTTGAGTATCTTTTCAATTCTCGTTTGAGTATCTTTCTGTAAGCCTTTCTGATGCGAGTTTCTATTGAATTTGAGAGTGTTTCCAGTGTGGGCGTGTGTTTCTTTCAAACTGAGTATCTTTCTATCGTTTGAGTAAGTTTACTATTGCAATTTGAGTATCTTTTCAATTCTCGTTTGAGTATCTTTCTGATGCGAGTTTCTATTGAATTTGAGAGTGTTTCCAATGTGGGCGTGTGTTTCTTTCAAACTGAGTATCTTTCTATCGTTTGAGTAAGTTTACTATTGCAATTTGAGTATCTTTTCAATTCTCGTTTGAGTATCTTTCTGATGCGAGTTTCTATTGAATTTGAGAGTGTTTCCAGTGTGGGCGTGTGTTTCTTTCAAACTGAGTATCTTTCTATCGTTTGAGTATGTTTACAATTGCAATTTGAGTATCTTTTCAATTCTCGTTTGAGTATCTTTCTGTAAGCCTTTCTGATGCGAGTTTCTATTGAATTTGAGAGTGTTTCCAGTGTGGGCGTGTGTTTCTTTCAAACTTAGTATCTTTCTATCGTTTGAGTATGTTTACTATTGCACTTTGAGTATCTTTTCAATTCTCGTTTGAGTATCTTTCTGTAAGCCTTTCTGATGCGAGTTTCTATTGAATTTGAGAGTGTTTCCAGTGTGGGCGTGTGTTCTTTCAAACTGAGTATCTTTCTATCGTTTGAGTATGTTTACTATTGCACTTTGAGTATCTTTTCAATTCTCGTTTGAGTATCTTTCTGTAAGCCTTTCTGATGCGAGTTTCTATTGAATTTGAGAGTGTTTCCAGTGTGGGCGTGTGTTTCTTTCAAACTGAGTATCTTTCTATCGTTTGAGTATGTTTACTATTGCACTTTGAGTATCTTTTCAATTCTCGTTTGAGTATCTTTCTGTAAGCCTTTCTGATGCGAGTTTCTATTGAATTTGAGAGTGTTTCCAGTGTGGGCGTGTGTTTCTTTCAAACTGAGTATCTTTCTATCGTTTGAGTAAGTTTACTATTGCAATTTGAGTATCTTTTCAATTCTCGTTTGAGTATCTTTCTGATGCGAGTTTCTATTGAATTTGAGAGTGTTTCCAATGTGGGCGTGTGTTTCTTTCAAACTGAGTATCTTTCTATCGTTTGAGTATGTTTACTATTGCACTTTGAGTATCTTTTCAATTCTCGTTTGAGTATCTTTCTGTAAGCCTTTCTTATGCGAGTTTCTATTGAATTTGAGAGTGTTTCCAGTGTGGGCGTGTGTTTCTTTCAAACTGAGTATCTTTCTATCGTTTGAGTATGTTTACTATTGCACTTTGAGTATCTTTTCAATTCTCGTTTGAGTATCTTTCTAGTGTGGGCGTGTGTTTCTTTCAAACTGAGTATCTTTCTATCGTTTGAGTATGTTTACTATTGCACTTTGAGTATCTTTTCAATTCTCGTTTGAGTATCTTTCTGATGCGAGTTTCTATTGAATTTGAGAGTGTTTCCAGTGTGGGCGTGTGTTTCTTTCAAACTGAGTATCTTTCTATCGTTTGAGTATGTTTACTATTGCACTTTGAGTATCTTTTCAATTCTCGTTTGAGTATCTTTCTGTAAGCCTTTCTGATGCGAGTTTCTATTGAATTAGAGAGTGTTTCCAGTGTGGGCGTGTGTTCTTTCAAACTGAGTATCTTTCTATCGTTTGAGTATGTTTACTATTGCACGTTGAGTATCTTTTCAATTCTCGTTTGAGTATCTTTCCGTAAGCCTTTCTGATGCGAGTTTCTATTGAATTTAGAGTGTTTCCAGTGTGGGCGTGTGTTTCTTTCAAACTGAGTATCTTTCTATCGTTTGAGTATGTTTACTATTGCACTTTGAGTATCTTTTCAATTCTCGTTGGAGTATCTTTCTGTAAGCCTTTCTGATGCGAGTTTCTATTGAATTTGAGAGTGTTTCCAGTGTGGGCGTGTGTTCTTTCAAACTGAGTATCTTTCTATCGTTTGAGTATGTTTACTATTGCACTTTGAGTATCTTTTCAATTCTCGTTTGAGTATCTTTCTGTAAGCCTTTCTGATGCGAGTTTCTATTGAATTTGAGAGTGTTTCCAGTGTGGGCGTGTGTTTCTTTCAAACTGAGTATCTTTCTATCGTTTGAGTATGTTTACTATTGCACTTTGAGTATCTTTTCAATTCTCATTTGAGTATCTTTCTGTAAGCCTTTCTGATGCGAGTTTCTATTGAATTTGAGAGTGTTTCCAGTGTGGGCGTGTGTTTTTTTCAAACTGAGTATCTTTCTATCGTTTGAGTATGTTTACTATTGCACTTTGAGTATCTTTTCAATTCTCGTTTGAGTATCTTTCTGTAAGCCTTTCTGATGCGAGTTTCTATTGAATTAGAGAGTGTTTCCAGTGTGGGCGTGTGTTCTTTCAAACTGAGTATCTTTCTATCGTTTGAGTATGTTTACTATTGCACGTTGAGTATCTTTTCAATTCTCGTTTGAGTATCTTTCTGTAAGCCTTTCTGATGCGAGTTTCTATTGAATTTAGAGTGTTTCCAGTGTGGGCGTGTGTTTCTTTCAAACTGAGTATCTTTCTATCGTTTGAGTATGTTTACTATTGCACTTTGAGTATCTTTTCAATTCTCGTTTGAGTATCTTTCTGTAAGCCTTTCTGATGCGAGTTTCTATTGAATTTGAGAGTGTTTCCAGTGTGGGCGTGTGTTCTTTCAAACTGAGTATCTTTCTATCGTTTGAGTATGTTTACTATTGCACTTTGAGTATCTTTTCAATTCTCGTTTGAGTATCTTTCTGTAAGCCTTTCTGATGCGAGTTTCTATTGAATTTGAGAGTGTTTCCAGTGTGGGCGTGTGTTTCTTTCAAACTGAGTATCTTTCTATCGTTTGAGTATGTTTACTATTGCACTTTGAGTATCTTTTCAATTCTCGTTTGAGTATCTTTCTGTAAGCCTTTCTGATGCGAGTTTCTATTGAATTTGAGAGTGTTTCCAGTGTGGGCGTGTGTTTCTTTCAAACTGAGTATCTTTCTATCGTTTGAGTAAGTTTACTATTGCAATTTGAGTATCTTTTCAATTCTCGTTTGAGTATCTTTCTGATGCGAGTTTCTATTGAATTTGAGAGTGTTTCCAATGTGGGCGTGTGTTTCTTTCAAACTGAGTATCTTTCTATCGTTTGAGTAAGTTTACTATTGCAATTTGAGTATCTTTTCAATTCTCGTTTGAGTATCTTTCTGATGCGAGTTTCTATTGAATTTGAGAGTGTTTCCAGTGTGGGCGTGTGTTTCTTTCAAACTGAGTATCTTTCTATCGTTTGAGTATGTTTACTATTGCAATTTGAGTATCTTTTCAATTCTCGTTTGAGTATCTTTCTGTAAGCCTTTCTGATGCGAGTTTCTATTGAATTTGAGAGTGTTTCCAGTGTGGGCGTGTGTTTCTTTCAAACTGAGTATCTTTCTATCGTTTGAGTATGTTTACTATTGCACTTTGAGTATCTTTTCAATTCTCGTTTGAGTATCTTTCTGTAAGCCTTTCTGATGCGAGTTTCTATTGAATTTGAGAGTGTTTCCAGTGTGGGCGTGTGTTTCTTTAAAACTGAGTATATTTCTATCGTTTGAGTAAGTTTACTATTGCAATTTGAGTATCTTTTCAATTCTCGTTTGAGTATCTTTCTGATGCGAGTTTCTATTGAATTTGAGAGTGTTTCCAGTGTGGGCGTGTGTTTCTTTCAAACTGAGTATCTTTCTATCGTTTGAGTATGTTTACTATTGCACTTTGAGTATCTTTTCAATTCTCGTTTGAGTATCTTTCTGTAAGCCTTTCTGATGCGAGTTTCTATTGAATTTGAGAGTGTTTCCAGTGTGGGCGTGTGTTTCTTTCAAACTGAGTATCTTTCTATCGTTTGAGTAAGTTTACTATTGCAATTTGAGTATCTTTTCAATTCTCGTTTGAGTATCTTTCTGATGCGAGTTTCTATTGAATTTGAGAGTGTTTCCAATGTGGGCGTGTGTTTCTTTCAAACTGAGTATCTTTCTATCGTTTGAGTAAGTTTACTATTGCAATTTGAGTATCTTTTCAATTCTCGTTTGAGTATCTTTCTGATGCGAGTTTCTATTGAATTTGAGAGTGTTTCCAGTGTGGGCGTGTGTTTCTTTCAAACTGAGTATCTTTCTATCGTTTGAGTATGTTTACAATTGCAATTTGAGTATCTTTTCAATTCTCGTTTGAGTATCTTTCTGTACGCCTTTCTGATGCGAGTTTCTATTGAATTTGAGAGTGTTTCCAGTGTGGGCGTGTGTTTCTTTCAAACTTAGTATCTTTCTATCGTTTGAGTATGTTTACTATTGCACTTTGAGTATCTTTTCAATTCTCGTTTGAGTATCTTTCTGTAAGCCTTTCTGATGCGAGTTTCTATTGAATTTGAGAGTGTTTCCAGTGTGGGCGTGTGTTTCTTTAAAACTGAGTATATTTCTATCGTTTGAGTATGTTTACTATTGCAATTTGAGTATCTTTTCAATTCTCGTTTGAGTATCTTTCTGATGCGAGTTTCTATTGAATTTGAGAGTGTTTCCAGTGTGGGCGTGTGTTTCTTTAAAACTGAGTATATTTCTATCGTTTGAGTAAGTTTACTATTGCAATTTGAGTATCTTTTCAATTCTCGTTTGAGTATCTTTCTGATGCGAGTTTCTATTGAATTTGAGAGTGTTTCCAGTGTGGGCGTGTGTTTCTTTCAAACTGAGTATCTTTCTATCGTTTGAGTAAGTTTACTATTGCAATTTGAGTATCTTTTCAATTCTCGTTTGAGTATCTTTCTGATGCGAGTTTCTATTGAATTTGAGAGTGTTTCCAGTGTGGGCGTGTGTTTCTTTCAAACTGAGTATCTTTCTATCGTTTGAGTATGTTTACAATTGCAATTTGAGTATCTTTTCAATTCTCGTTTGAGTATCTTTCTGATGCGAGTTTCTATTGAATTTGAGAGTGTTTCCAGTGTGGGCGTGTGTTTCTTTCAAACTGAGTATCTTTCTATCGTTTGAGTATGTTTACAATTGCAATTTGAGTATCTTTTCAATTCTCGTTTGAGTATCTTTCTGTAAGCCTTTCTGATGCGAGTTTCTATTGAATTTGAGAGTGTTTCCAGTGTGGGCGTGTGTTTCTTTCAAACTTAGTATCTTTCTATCGTTTGAGTATGTTTACTATTGCACTTTGAGTATCTTTTCAATTCTCGTTTGAGTATCTTTCTGTAAGCCTTTCTGATGCGAGTTTCTATTGAATTTGAGAGTGTTTCCAGTGTGGGCGTGTGTTTCTTTAAAACTGAGTATATTTCTATCGTTTGAGTAAGTTTACTATTGCAATTTGAGTATCTTTTCAATTCTCGTTTGAGTATCTTTCTGATGCGAGTTTCTATTGAATTTGAGAGTGTTTCCAGTGTGGGCGTGTGTTTCTTTCAAACTGAGTATCTTTCTATCGTTTGAGTATGTTTACTATTGCACTTTGAGTATCTTTTCAATTCTCGTTTGAGTATCTTTCTGTAAGCCTTTCTGATGCGAGTTTCTATTGAATTTGAGAGTGTTTCCAGTGTGGGCGTGTGTTTCTTTCAAACTGAGTATCTTTCTATCGTTTGAGTATGTTTACTATTGCACTTTGAGTATCTTTTCAATTCTCATTTGAGTATCTTTCTGTAAGCCTTTCTGATGCGAGTTTCTATTGAATTTGAGAGTGTTTCCAGTGTGGGCGTGTGTTTTTTTCAAACTGAGTATCTTTCTATCGTTTGAGTATGTTTACTATTGCACTTTGAGTATCTTTTCAATTCTCGTTTGAGTATCTTTCTGTAAGCCTTTCTGATGCGAGTTTCTATTGAATTTGAGAGTGTTTCCAGTGTGGGCGTGTGTTTCTTTCAAACTGAGTATCTTTCTATCGTTTGAGTATGTTTACTATTGCACTTTGAGTATCTTTTCAATTCTCGTTTGAGTATCTTTCTGTAAGCCTTTCTGATGCGAGTTTCTATTGAATTTGAGAGTGTTTCCAATGTGGGCGTGTGTTTCTTTCAAACTGAGTATCTTTCTATCGTTTGAGTAAGTTTACTATTGCAATTTGAGTATCTTTTCAATTCTCGTTTGAGTATCTTTCTGATGCGAGTTTCTATTGAATTTGAGAGTGTTTCCAATGTGGGCGTGTGTTTCTTTCAAACTGAGTATCTTTCTATCGTTTGAGTATGTTTACTATTGCACTTTGAGTATCTTTTCAATTCTCGTTTGAGTATCTTTCTGTAAGCCTTTCTTATGCGAGTTTCTATTGAATTTGAGAGTGTTTCCAGTGTGGGCGTGTGTTTCTTTCAAACTGAGTATCTTTCTATCGTTTGAGTATGTTTACTATTGCACTTTGAGTATCTTTTCAATTCTCGTTTGAGTATCTTTCTGATGCGAGTTTTTATTGAATTTGAGAGTGTTTCTAGTGTGGGCGTGTGTTTCTTTCAAACTGAGTATCTTTCTATCGTTTGAGTATGTTTACTATTGCACTTTGAGTATCTTTTCAATTCTCGTTTGAGTATCTTTCTGATGCGAGTTTCTATTGAATTTGATAGTGTTTCCAGTGTGGGCGTGTGTTTCTTTCAAACTGAGTATCTTTCTATCGTTTGAGTATGTTTACTATTGCAATTTGAGTATCTTTTCAATTCTCGTTTGAGTATCTTTCTGTAAGCCTTTCTGATGCGAGTTTCTATTGAATTAGAGAGTGTTTCCAGTGTGGGCGTGTGTTCTTTCAAACTGAGTATCTTTCTATCGTTTGAGTATGTTTACTATTGCACGTTGAGTATCTTTTCAATTCTCGTTTGAGTATCTTTCCGTAAGCCTTTCTGATGCGAGTTTCTATTGAATTTAGAGTGTTTCCAGTGTGGGCGTGTGTTTCTTTCAAACTGAGTATCTTTCTATCGTTTGAGTATGTTTACTATTGCACTTTGAGTATCTTTTCAATTCTCGTTGGAGTATCTTTCTGTAAGCCTTTCTGATGCGAGTTTCTATTGAATTTGAGAGTGTTTCCAGTGTGGGTGTGTGTTCTTTCAAACTGAGTATCTTTCTATCGTTTGAGTATGTTTACTATTGCACTTTGAGTATCTTTTCAATTCTCGTTTGAGTATCTTTCTGTAAGCCTTTCTGATGCGAGTTTCTATTGAATTTGAGAGTGTTTCCAGTGTGGGCGTGTGTTTCTTTCAAACTGAGTATCTTTCTATCGTTTGAGTATGTTTACTATTGCACTTTGAGTATCTTTTCAATTCTCATTTGAGTATCTTTCTGTAAGCCTTTCTGATGCGAGTTTCTATTGAATTTGAGAGTGTTTCCAGTGTGGGCGTGTGTTTTTTTCAAACTGAGTATCTTTCTATCGTTTGAGTATGTTTACTATTGCACTTTGAGTATCTTTTCAATTCTCGTTTGAGTATCTTTCTGTAAGCCTTTCTGATGCGAGTTTCTATTGAATTAGAGAGTGTTTCCAGTGTGGGCGTGTGTTCTTTCAAACTGAGTATCTTTCTATCGTTTGAGTATGTTTACTATTGCACGTTGAGTATCTTTTCAATTCTCGTTTGAGTATCTTTCTGTAAGCCTTTCTGATGCGAGTTTCTATTGAATTTAGAGTGTTTCCAATGTGGGCGTGTGTTTCTTTCAAACTGAGTATCTTTCTATCGTTTGAGTATGTTTACTATTGCACTTTGAGTATCTTTTCAATTCTCGTTTGAGTATCTTTCTGTAAGCCTTTCTGATGCGAGTTTCTATTGAATTTGAGAGTGTTTCCAGTGTGGGCGTGTGTTCTTTCAAACTGAGTATCTTTCTATCGTTTGAGTATGTTTACTATTGCACTTTGAGTATCTTTTCAATTCTCGTTTGAGTATCTTTCTGTAAGCCTTTCTGATGCGAGTTTCTATTGAATTTGAGAGTGTTTCCAGTGTGGGCGTGTGTTTCTTTCAAACTGAGTATCTTTCTATCGTTTGAGTATGTTTACTATTGCACTTTGAGTATCTTTTCAATTCTCGTTTGAGTATCTTTCTGTAAGCCTTTCTGATGCGAGTTTCTATTGAATTTGAGAGTGTTTCCAGTGTGGGCGTGTGTTTCTTTCAAACTGAGTATCTTTCTATCGTTTGAGTAAGTTTACTATTGCAATTTGAGTATCTTTTCAATTCTCGTTTGAGTATCTTTCTGATGCGAGTTTCTATTGAATTTGAGAGTGTTTCCAATGTGGGCGTGTGTTTCTTTCAAACTGAGTATCTTTCTATCGTTTGAGTAAGTTTACTATTGCAATTTGAGTATCTTTTCAATTCTCGTTTGAGTATCTTTCTGATGCGAGTTTCTATTGAATTTGAGAGTGTTTCCAGTGTGGGCGTGTGTTTCTTTCAAACTGAGTATCTTTCTATCGTTTGAGTATGTTTACAATTGCAATTTGAGTATCTTTTCAATTCTCGTTTGAGTATCTTTCTGTAAGCCTTTCTGATGCGAGTTTCTATTGAATTTGAGAGTGTTTCCAGTGTGGGCGTGTGTTTCTTTCAAACTGAGTATCTTTCTATCGTTTGAGTATGTTTACTATTGCACTTTGAGTATCTTTTCAATTCTCGTTTGAGTATCTTTCTGTAAGCCTTTCTGATGCGAGTTTCTATTGAATTTGAGAGTGTTTCCAGTGTGGGCGTGTGTTTCTTTAAAACTGAGTATATTTCTATCGTTTGAGTAAGTTTACTATTGCAATTTGAGTATCTTTTCAATTCTCGTTTGAGTATCTTTCTGATGCGAGTTTCTATTGAATTTGAGAGTGTTTCCAGTGTGGGCGTGTGTTTCTTTCAAACTGAGTATCTTTCTATCGTTTGAGTATGTTTACTATTGCACTTTGAGTATCTTTTCAATTCTCGTTTGAGTATCTTTCTGTAAGCCTTTCTGATGCGAGTTTCTATTGAATTTGAGAGTGTTTCCAGTGTGGGCGTGTGTTTCTTTCAAACTGAGTATCTTTCTATCGTTTGAGTAAGTTTACTATTGCAATTTGAGTATCTTTTCAATTCTCGTTTGAGTATCTTTCTGATGCGAGTTTCTATTGAATTTGAGAGTGTTTCCAATGTGGGCGTGTGTTTCTTTCAAACTGAGTATCTTTCTATCGTTTGAGTAAGTTTACTATTGCAATTTGAGTATCTTTTCAATTCTCGTTTGAGTATCTTTCTGATGCGAGTTTCTATTGAATTTGAGAGTGTTTCCAGTGTGGGCGTGTGTTTCTTTCAAACTGAGTATCTTTCTATCGTTTGAGTATGTTTACAATTGCAATTTGAGTATCTTTTCAATTCTCGTTTGAGTATCTTTCTGTAAGCCTTTCTGATGCGAGTTTCTATTGAATTTGAGAGTGTTTCCAGTGTGGGCGTGTGTTTCTTTCAAACTTAGTATCTTTCTATCGTTTGAGTATGTTTACTATTGCACTTTGAGTATCTTTTCAATTCTCGTTTGAGTATCTTTCTGTAAGCCTTTCTGATGCGAGTTTCTATTGAATTTGAGAGTGTTTCCAGTGTGGGCGTGTGTTTCTTTAAAACTGAGTATATTTCTATCGTTTGAGTAAGTTTACTATTGCAATTTGAGTATCTTTTCAATTCTCGTTTGAGTATCTTTCTGATGCGAGTTTCTATTGAATTTGAGAGTGTTTCCAGTGTGGGCGTGTGTTTCTTTAAAACTGAGTATATTTCTATCGTTTGAGTAAGTTTACTATTGCAATTTGAGTATCTTTTCAATTCTCGTTTGAGTATCTTTCTGATGCGAGTTTCTATTGAATTTGAGAGTGTTTCCAGTGTGGGCGTGTGTTTCTTTCAAACTGAGTATCTTTCTATCGTTTGAGTAAGTTTACTATTGCAATTTGAGTATCTTTTCAATTCTCGTTTGAGTATCTTTCTGATGCGAGTTTCTATTGAATTTGAGAGTGTTTCCAGTGTGGGCGTGTGTTTCTTTCAAACTGAGTATCTTTCTATCGTTTGAGTATGTTTACAATTGCAATTTGAGTATCTTTTCAATTCTCGTTTGAGTATCTTTCTGATGCGAGTTTCTATTGAATTTGAGAGTGTTTCCAGTGTGGGCGTGTGTTTCTTTCAAACTGAGTATCTTTCTATCGTTTGAGTATGTTTACAATTGCAATTTGAGTATCTTTTCAATTCTCGTTTGAGTATCTTTCTGTAAGCCTTTCTGATGCGAGTTTCTATTGAATTTGAGAGTGTTTCCAGTGTGGGCGTGTGTTTCTTTCAAACTGAGTATCTTTCTATCGTTTGAGTATGTTTACTATTGCACTTTGAGTATCTTTTCAATTCTCGTTTGAGTATCTTTCTGTAAGCCTTTCTGATGCGAGTTTCTATTGAATTTGAGAGTGTTTCCAGTGTGGGCGTGTGTTTCTTTAAAACTGAGTATATTTCTATCGTTTGAGTAAGTTTACTATTGCAATTTGAGTATCTTTTCAATTCTCGTTTGAGTATCTTTCTGATGCGAGTTTCTATTGAATTTGAGAGTGTTTCCAGTGTGGGCGTGTGTTTCTTTCAAACTGAGTATCTTTCTATCGTTTGAGTATGTTTACTATTGCACTTTGAGTATCTTTTCAATTCTCGTTTGAGTATCTTTCTGTAAGCCTTTCTGATGCGAGTTTCTATTGAATTTGAGAGTGTTTCCAGTGTGGGCGTGTGTTTCTTTCAAACTGAGTATCTTTCTATCGTTTGAGTATGTTTACTATTGCACTTTGAGTATCTTTTCAATTCTCATTTGAGTATCTTTCTGTAAGCCTTTCTGATGCGAGTTTCTATTGAATTTGAGAGTGTTTCCAGTGTGGGCGTGTGTTTTTTTCAAACTGAGTATCTTTCTATCGTTTGAGTATGTTTACTATTGCACTTTGAGTATCTTTTCAATTCTCGTTTGAGTATCTTTCTGTAAGCCTTTCTGATGCGAGTTTCTATTGAATTAGAGAGTGTTTCCAGTGTGGGCGTGTGTTCTTTCAAACTGAGTATCTTTCTATCGTTTGAGTATGTTTACTATTGCACGTTGAGTATCTTTTCAATTCTCGTTTGAGTATCTTTCTGTAAGCCTTTCTGATGCGAGTTTCTATTGAATTTAGAGTGTTTCCAGTGTGGGCGTGTGTTTCTTTCAAACTGAGTATCTTTCTATCGTTTGAGTATGTTTACTATTGCACTTTGAGTATCTTTTCAATTCTCGTTTGAGTATCTTTCTGTAAGCCTTTCTGATGCGAGTTTCTATTGAATTTGAGAGTGTTTCCAGTGTGGGCGTGTGTTCTTTCAAACTGAGTATCTTTCTATCGTTTGAGTATGTTTACTATTGCACTTTGAGTATGTTTTCAATTCTCGTTTGAGTATCTTTCTGTAAGCCTTTCTGATGCGAGTTTCTATTGAATTTGAGAGTGTTTCCAGTGTGGGCGGGTGTTTCTTTCAAACTGAGTATCTTTCTATCGTTTGAGTATGTTTACTATTGCACTTTGAGTATCTTTTCAATTCTCGTTTGAGTATCTTTCTGTAAGCCTTTCTGATGCGAGTTTCTATTGAATTTGAGAGTGTTTCCAGTGTGGGCGTGTGTTTCTTTCAAACTGAGTATCTTTCTATCGTTTGAGTAAGTTTACTATTGCAATTTGAGTATCTTTTCAATTCTCGTTTGAGTATCTTTCTGATGCGAGTTTCTATTGAATTTGAGAGTGTTTCCAGTGTGGGCGTGTGTTTCTTTCAAACTGAGTATCTTTCTATCGTTTGAGTAAGTTTACTATTGCAATTTGAGTATCTTTTCAATTCTCGTTTGAGTATCTTTCTGATGCCAGTTTCTATTGAATTTGAGAGTGTTTCCAGTGTGGGCGTGTGTTTCTTTCAAACTGAGTATCTTTCTATCGTTTGAGTAAGTTTACTATTGCAATTTGAGTATCTTTTCAATTCTCGTTTGAGTATCTTTCTGATGCGAGTTTCTATTGAATTTGAGAGTGTTTCCAGTGTGGGCGTGTGTTTCTTTCAAACTGAGTATCTTTCTATCGTTTGAGTAAGTTTACTATTGCAATTTTAGTATCTTTTCAATTCTCGTTTGAGTATCTTTATGATGCGAGTTTCTATTGAATTTGAGAGTGTTTCCAGTTTGGGCGTGTGTTTCTTTCAAACTGAGTATCTTTCTATCGTTTGAGTATGTTTACTATTGCACTTTGAGTATCTTTTCAATTCTCGTTTGAGTATCTTTCTGTAAGCCTTTCTGATGCGAGTTTCTATTGAATTTGAGAGTGTATCCAGTGTGGGCGTGTGTTTCTTTCAAACTGAGTATCTTTCTATCGTTTGAGTATGTTTACTATTGCACTTTGAGTATCTTTTCAATTCTCGTTTGAGTATCTTTCTGATGCGAGTTTCTATTGAATTTGGGAGTGTTTCTAGTGTGGGCGTGTGTTTCTTTCAAACTGAGTATCTTTCTATCGTTTGAGTAAGTTTACTATTGCAATTTGAGTATCTTTTCAATTCTCGTTTGAGTATCTTTCTGATGCGAGTTTCTATTGAATTTGAGAGTGTTTCCAATGTGGGCGTGTGTTTCTTTCAAACTGAGTATCTTTCTATCGTTTGAGTAAGTTTACTATTGCACTTTGAGTATCTTTTCAATTCTCGTTTGAGTATCTTTCTGATGCGAGTTTCTATTGAATTTGAGAGTGTTTCCAGTGTGGGCGTGTGTTTCTTTCAAACTGAGTATCTTTCTATCGTTTGAGTATGTTTACTATTGCAATTTGAGTATCTTTTCAATTCTCGTTTGAGTATCTTTCTGATGCGAGTTTCTATTGAATTTGAGAGTGTTTCCAGTGTGGGCGTGTGTTTCTTTCAAACTGAGTATCTTTCTATCGTTTGAGTATGTTTACAACTGCACTTTGAGTATCTTTTCAATTCTCGTTTGAGTATCTTTCTGTAAGCCTTTCTGATGCGAGTTTCTATTGAATTTGAGAGTGTTTCCAGTGTGGGCGTGTGTTTCTTTCAAACTGAGTATCTTTCTATCGTTTGAGTATGTTTACAATTGCAATTTGAGTATCTTTTCAATTCTCGTTTGAGTATCTTTCTGTAAGCCTTTCTGATGCGAGTTTCTATTGAATTTGAGAGTGTTTCCAGTGTGGGCGTGTGTTTCTTTCAAACTGAGTATCTTTCTATCGTTTGAGTAAGTTTACTATTGCAATTTGAGTATCTTTTCAATTCTCGTTTGAGTATCTTTCTGATGCGAGTTTCTATTGAATTTGAGAGTGTTTCCAGTGTGGGCGTGTGTTTCTTTCAAACTGAGTATCTTTCTATCGTTTGAGTAAGTTTACTATTGCAATTTGAGTATCTTTTCAATTCTCGTTTGAGTATCTTTCTGATGCCAGTTTCTATTGAATTTGAGAGTGTTTCCAGTGTGGGCGTGTGTTTCTTTCAAACTGAGTATCTTTCTATCGTTTGAGTAAGTTTACTATTGCAATTTGAGTATCTTTTCAATTCTCGTTTGAGTATCTTTCTGATGCGAGTTTCTATTGAATTTGAGAGTGTTTCCAGTGTGGGCGTGTGTTTCTTTCAAACTGAGTATCTTTCTATCGTTTGAGTATGTTTACTATTGCACTTTGAGTATCTTTTCAATTCTCGTTTGAGTATCTTTCTGTAACCCTTTCTGATGCGAGTTTCTATTGAATTTGAGAGTGTTTCCAGTGTGGGCGTGTGTTCTTTCAAACTGAGTATCTTTCTATCGTTTGAGTATGTTTACTATTGCACTTTGAGTATCTTTTCAATTCTCGTTTGAGTATCTTTCTGTAAGCCTTTCTGATGCGAGTTTCTATTGAATTTGGGAGTGGTTCCAGTGTGGGCGTGTGTTTCTTTCAAACTGAGTATCTTTCTATCGTTTGAGTATGTTTACAATTGCACTTTGAGTATCTTTTCAATTCTCGTTTGAGTATCTTTCTGTAAGCCTTTCTGATGCGAGTTTCTATTGAATTTGAGAGTGTTTCCAGTGTGGGCGTGTGTTTCTTTCAAACTGAGTATCTTTCTATCGTTTGAGTATGTTTACTATTGCACTTTGAGTATCTTTTCAATTCTCGTTTGAGTATCTTTCTGTAAGCCTTTCTGATGCGAGTTTTTATTTAATTTGAGAGTGTTTCCAGTGTGGGCGTGTGTTTCTTTCAAACTGAGTATCTTTCTATCGTTTGAGTATGTTTACTATTGCACTTTGAGTATCTTTTCAATTCTCGTTTGAGTATCTTTCTGATGCGAGTTTCTATTGAATTTGAGAGTGTTTCCAGTGTGGGCGTGTGTTTCTTTCAAACTGAGTATCTTTCTATCGTTTGAGTAAGTTTACTATTGCAATTTGAGTATCTTTTCAATTCTCGTTTGAGTATCTTTCTGATGCGAGTTTCTATTGAATTTGAGAGTGTTTCCAGTGTGGGCGTGTGTTTCTTTCAAACTGAGTATCTTTCTATCGTTTGAGTATGTTTACAATTGCAATTTGAGTATCTTTTCAATTCTCGTTTGAGTATCTTTCTGTAAGCCTTTCTGATGCGAGTTTCTATTGAATTTGAGAGTGTTTCCAGTGTGGGCGTGTGTTTCTTTCAAACTGAGTATCTTTCTATCGTTTGAGTATGTTTACAATTGCACTTTGAGTATCTTTTCAATTCTCGTTTGAGTATCTTTCTGTAAGCCTTTCTGATGCGAGTTTCTATTGAATTTGAGAGTGTTTCCAGTGTGGGCGTGTGTTTCTTTAAAACTGAGTATATTTCTATCGTTTGAGTAAGTTTACTATTGCAATTTGAGTATCTTTTCAATTCTCGTTTGAGTATCTTTCTGATGCGAGTTTCTATTGAATTTGAGAGTGTTTCCAGTGTGGGCGTGTGTTTCTTTCAAACTGAGTATCTTTCTATCGTTTGAGTAAGTTTACTATTGCAATTTGAGTATCTTTTCAATTCTCGTTTGAGTATCTTTCTGATGCGAGTTTCTATTGAATTTGAGAGTGTTTCCAGTGTGGGCGTGTGTTTCTTTCAAACTGAGTATCTTTCTATCGTTTGAGTATGTTTACAATTGCAATTTGAGTATCTTTTCAATTCTCGTTTGAGTATCTTTCTGTAAGCCTTTCTGATGCGAGTTTCTATTGAATTTGAGAGTGTTTCCAGTGTGGGCGTGTGTTTCTTTCAAACTGAGTATCTTTCTATCGTTTGAGTATGTTTACTATTGCACTTTGAGTATCTTTTCAATTCTCGTTTGAGTATCTTTCTGTAAGCCTTTCTTATGCGAGTTTCTATTGAATTTGAGAGTGTTTCCAGTGTGGGCGTGTGTTTCTTTCAAACTGAGTATCTTTCTATCGTTTGAGTATGTTTACTATTGCACTTTGAGTATCTTTTCAATTCTCGTTTGAGTATCTTTCTGATGCGAGTTTCTATTGAATTTGAGAGTGTTTCTAGTGTGGGCGTGTGTTTCTTTCAAACTGAGTATCTTTCTATCGTTTGAGTAAGTTTACTATTGCAATTTGAGTATCTTTTCAATTCTCGTTTGAGTATCTTTCTGATGCGAGTTTCTATTGAATTTGAGAGTGTTTCCAGTGTGGGCGTGTGTTTCTTTCAAACTGAGTATCTTTCTATCGTTTGAGTAAGTTTACTATTGCAATTTGAGTATCTTTTCAATTCTCGTTTGAGTATCTTTCTGATGCAAGTTTCTATTGAATTTGAGAGTGTTTCCAGTTTGGGCGTGTGTTTCTTTAAAACTGAGTATCTTTCTATCGTTTGAGTATGTTTACTATTACACTTTGAGTATCTTGTCAATTCTCGTTTGAGTATCTTTCTGTAAGCCTTTCTGATGCGAGTTTCTATTGAATTTGAGAGTGTTTCCAGTGTGGGCGTGTGTTTCTTTCAAACTGAGTATCTTTCTATCGTTTGAGTATGTTTACTATTGCACTTTGAGTATCTTTTCAATTCTCGTTTGAGTATCTTTCTGATGCGAGTTTCTATTGAATTTGAGAGTGTTTCTAGTGTGGGCGTGTGTTTCTTTCAAACTGAGTATCTTTCTATCGTTTGAGTAAGTTTACTATTGCAATTTGAGTATCTTTTCAATTCTCGTTTGAGTATCTTTCTGATGCGAGTTTCTATTGAATTTGAGAGTGTTTCCAATGTGGGCGTGTGTTTCTTTCAAACTGAGTATCTTTCTATCGTTTGAGTAAGTTTACTATTGCAATTTGAGTATCTTTTCAATTCTCGTTTGAGTATCTTTCTGATGCGAGTTTCTATTGAATTTGAGAGTGTTTCCAGTGTGGGCGTGTGTTTCTTTCAAACTGAGTATCTTTCTATCGTTTGAGTATGTTTACTATTGCACTTTGAGTATCTTTTCAATTCTCGTTTGAGTATCTTTCTGTAAGCCTTTCTGATGCGAGTTTCTATTGAATTTGAGAGTGTTTCCAGTGTGGGCGTGTGTTTCTTTCAAACTGAGTATCTTTCTATCGTTTGAGTATGTTTACTATTGCACTTTGAGTATCTTTTCAATTCTCGTTTGAGTATCTTTCTGTAAGCCTTTCTGATGCGAGTTTCTATTGAATTTGAGAGTATTTCCAGTGTGGGCGTCTGTTTCTTTCAAACTGAGTATCTTTCTATCGTTTGAGTATGTTTACTATTGCACTTTGAGTATCTTTTCAATTCTCGTTTGAGTATCTTTCTGTAAGCCTTTCTGATGCGAGTTTCTATTGAATTTGAGAGTGTTTCCAGTGTGGGCGTGTGTTTCTTTAAAACTGAGTATATTTCTATCGTTTGAGTAAGTTTACTATTGCAATTTGAGTATCTTTTCAATTCTCGTTTGAGTATCTTTCTGATGCGAGTTTCTATTGAATTTGAGAGTGTTTCCAGTGTGGGCGTGTGTTTCTTTCAAACTGAGTATCTTTCTATCGTTTGAGTAAGTTTACTATTGCAATTTGAGTATCTTTTCAATTCTCGTTTGAGTATCTTTCTGATGCGAGTTTCTATTGAATTTGAGAGTGTTTCCAGTGTGGGCGTGTGTTTCTTTCAAACTGAGTATCTTTCTATCGTTTGAGTATGTTTACAATTGCAATTTGAGTATCTTTTCAATTCTCGTTTGAGTATCTTTCTGTAAGCCTTTCTGATGCGAGTTTCTATTGAATTTAGAGTGTTTCCAGTGTGGGCGTGTGTTTCTTTCAAACTGAGTATCTTTCTATCGTTTGAGTATGTTTACTATTGCACTTTGAGTATCTTTTCAATTCTCGTTTGAGTATCTTTCTGTAAGCCTTTCTGATGCGAGTTTCTATTGAATTTGAGAGTGTTTCCAGTGTGGGCGTGTGTTCTTTCAAACTGAGTATCTTTCTATCGTTTGAGTATGTTTACTATTGCACTTTGAGTATCTTTTCAATTCTCGTTTGAGTATCTTTCTGTAAGCCTTTCTGATGCGAGTTTCTATTGAATTTGAGAGTGTTTCCAGTGTGGGCGGGTGTTTCTTTCAAACTGAGTATCTTTCTATCGTTTGAGTATGTTTACTATTGCACTTTGAGTATCTTTTCAATTCTCGTTTGAGTATCTTTCTGTAAGCCTTTCTGATGCGAGTTTCTATTGAATTTGAGAGTGTTTCCAGTGTGGGCGTGTGTTTCTTTCAAACTGAGTATCTTTCTATCGTTTGAGTAAGTTTACTATTGCAATTTGAGTATCTTTTCAATTCTCGTTTGAGTATCTTTCTGATGCGAGTTTCTATTCAATTTGAGAGTGTTTCCAGTGTGGGCGTGTGTTTCTTTCAAACTGAGTATCTTTCTATCGTTTGAGTAAGTTTACTATTGCAATTTGAGTATCTTTTCAATTCTCGTTTGAGTATCTTTCTGATGCCAGTTTCTATTGAATTTGAGAGTGTTTCCAGTGTGGGCGTGTGTTTCTTTCAAACTGAGTATCTTTCTATCGTTTGAGTAAGTTTACTATTGCAATTTGAGTATATTTTCAATTCTCGTTTGAGTATGTTTCTGATGCGAGTTTCTATTGAATTTGAGAGTGTTTCCAGTGTGGGCGTGTGTTTCTTTCAAACTGAGTATCTTTCTATCGTTTGAGTAAGTTTACTATTGCAATTTGAGTATCTTTTCAATTCTCGTTTGAGTATCTTTCTGATGCAAGTTTCTATTGAATTTGAGAGTGTTTCCAGTTTGGGCGTGTGTTTCTTTCAAACTGAGTATCTTTCTATCGTTTGAGTATGTTTACTATTGCACTTTGAGTATCTTTTCAATTCTCGTTTGAGTATCTTTCTGTAAGCCTTTCTGATGCGAGTTTCTATTGAATTTGAGAGTGTATCCAGTGTGGGCGTGTGTTTCTTTCAAACTGAGTATCTTTCTATCGTTTGAGTATGTTTACTATTGCACTTTGAGTATCTTTTCAATTCTCATTTGAGTATCTTTCTGATGCGAGTTTCTATTGAATTTGGGAGTGTTTCTAGTGTGGGCGTGTGTTTCTTTCAAACTGAGTATCTTTCTATCGTTTGAGTAAGTTTACTATTGCAATTTGAGTATCTTTTCAATTCTCGTTTGAGTATCTTTCTGATGCGAGTTTCTATTGAATTTGAGAGTGTTTCCAATGTGGGCGTGTGTTTCTTTCAAACTGAGTATCTTTCTATCGTTTGAGTAAGTTTACTATTGCACTTTGAGTATCTTTTCAATTCTCGTTTGAGTATCTTTCTGATGCGAGTTTCTATTGAATTTGAGAGTGTTTCCAGTGTGGGCGTGTGTTTCTTTCAAACTGAGTATCTTTCTATCATTTGAGTATGTTTACTATTGCAATTTGAGTATCTTTTCAATTCTCGTTTGAGTATCTTTCTGATGCGAGTTTCTATTGAATTTGAGAGTGTTTCCAGTGTGGGCGTGTGTTTCTTTCAAACTGAGTATCTTTCTATCGTTTGAGTATGTTTACAACTGCACTTTGAGTATCTTTTCAATTCTCGTTTGAGTATCTTTCTGTAAGCCTTTCTGATGCGAGTTTCTATTGAATTTGAGAGTGTTTCCAGTGTGGGCGTGTGTTTCTTTCAAACTGAGTATCTTTCTATCGTTTGAGTATGTTTACAATTGCAATTTGAGTATCTTTTCAATTCTCGTTTGAGTATCTTTCTGTAAGCCTTTCTGATGCGAGTTTCTATTGAATTTGAGAGTGTTTCCAGTGTGGGCGTGTGTTTCTTTCAAACTGAGTATCTTTCTATCGTTTGAGTAAGTTTAAATATTGCAATTTGAGTATCTTTTCAATTCTCGTTTGAGTATCTTTCTGATGCGAGTTTCTATTGAATTTGAGAGTGTTTCCAGTGTGGGCGTGTGTTTCTTTCAAACTGAGTATCTTTCTATCGTTTGAGTATGTTTACTATTGCACTTTGAGTATCTTTTCAATTCTCGTTTGAGTATCTTTCTGTAACCCTTTCTGATGCGAGTTTCTATTGAATTTGAGAGTGTTTCCAGTGTGGGCGTGTGTTCTTTCAAACTGAGTATCTTTCTATCGTTTGAGTATGTTTACTATTGCACTTTGAGTATCTTTTCAATTCTCGTTTGAGTATCTTTCTGTAAGCCTTTCTGATGCGAGTTTCTATTGAATTTGAGAGTGTTTCCAGTGTGGGCGTGTGTTTCTTTCAAACTGAGTATCTTTCTATCGTTTGAGTATGTTTACTATTGCACTTTGAGTATCTTTTCAATTCTCGTTTGAGTATCTTTCTGTAAGCCTTTCTGATGCGAGTTTTTATTTAATTTGAGAGTGTTTCGAGTGTGGTCGTGTGTTTCTTTCAAACTGAGTATCTTTCTATCGTTTGAGTATGTTTACTATTGCACTTTGAGTATCTTTTCAATTCTCGTTTGAGTATCTTTCTGATGCGAGTTTCTATTGAATTTGAGAGTGTTTCCAGTGTGGGCGTGTGTTTCTTTCAAACTGAGTATCTTTCTATCGTTTGAGTAAGTTTACTATTGCAATTTTAGTATCTTTTCAATTCTCGTTTGAGTATCTTTCTGATGCGAGTTTCTATTGAATTTGAGAGTGTTTCCAGTGTGGGCGTGTGTTTCTTTCAAACTGAGTATCTTTCTATCGTTTGAGTATGTTTACAATTGCAATTTGAGTATCTTTTCAATTCTCGTTTGAGTATCTTTCTGTAAGCCTTTCTGATGCGAGTTTCTATTGAATTTGAGAGTGTTTCCAGTGTGGGCGTGTGTTTCTTTCAAACTGAGTATCTTTCTATCGTTTGAGTATGTTTACAATTGCACTTTGAGTATCTTTTCAATTCTCGTTTGAGTATCTTTCTGTAAGCCTTTCTGATGCGAGTTTCTATTGAATTTGAGAGTGTTTCCAGTGTGGGCGTGTGTTCTTTTAAACTGAGTATCTTTCTATCGTTTGAGTATGTTTACTATTGCACTTTGAGTATCTTTTCAATTCTCGTTTGAGTATCTTTCTGTAAGCCTTTCTGATGCGAGTTTCTATTGAATTTGAGAGTGTTTCCAGTGTGGGCGTGTGTTTCTTTCAAACTGAGTATCTTTCTATCGTTTGAGTATGTTTACTATTGCACTTTGAGTATCTTTTCAATTCTCGTTTGAGTATCTTTCTGTAAGCCTTTCTTATGCGAGTTTCTATTGAATTTGAGAGTGTTTCCAGTGTGGGCGTGTGTTTCTTTCAAACTGAGTATCTTTCTATCGTTTGAGTATGTTTACTATTACACTTTGAGTATCTTTTCAATTCTCGTTTGAGTATCTTTCTGATGCGAGTTTCTATTGAATTTGAGAGTGTTTCCAGTGTGGGCGTGTGTTTCTTTCAAACTGAGTATCTTTCTATCGTTTGAGTATGTTTACTATTGCACTTTGAGTATCTTTTCAATTCTCGTTTGAGTATCTTTCTGTAAGCCTTTCTTATGCGAGTTTCTATTGAATTTGAGAGTGTTTCCAGTGTGGGCGTGTGTTTCTTTCAAACTGAGTATCTTTCTATCGTTTGAGTATGTTTACTATTACACTTTGAGTATCTTTTCAATTCTCGTTTGAGTATCTTTCTGATGCGAGTTTCTATTGAATTTGAGAGTGTTTCCAGTGTGGGCGTGTGTTTATTTCAATCTGAGTATCTTTCTATCGTTTGAGTATGTTTACTAGTGCACTTTGAGTATCTTTTCAATTCTCGTTTGAGTATCTTTCTGATGCGAGTTTCTATTGAATTTGAGAGTGTTTCCAGTGTGGGCGTGTGTTTCTTTCAAACTGAGTATCTTTCTATCGTTTGAGTATGTTTACTATTGCACTTTGAGTATCATTTCAATTCTCGTTTGAGTATCTTTCTGTAAGCCTTTCTTATGCGAGTTTCTATTGAATTTGAGAGTGTTTCCAGTGTGGGCGTGTGTTTCTTTCAAACTGAGTATCTTTCTATCGTTTGAGTATGTTTACTATTGCACTTTGAGTATCTTTTCAATTCTCGTTTGAGTATCTTTCTGTAAGCCTTTCTGATGCGAGTTTTTATTTAATTTGAGAGTGTTTCCAGTGTGGGCGTGTGTTTCTTTCAAACTGAGTATCTTTCTATCGTTTGAGTATGTTTACTATTGCACTTTGAGTATCTTTTCAATTCTCGTTTGAGTATCTTTCTGATGCGAGTTTCTATTGAATTTGAGAGTGTTTCCAGTGTGGGCGTGTGTTTCTTTCAAACTGAGTATCTTTCTATCGTTTGAGTATGTTTACTATTACACTTTGAGTATCTTTTCAATTCTCGTTTGAGTATCTTTCTGATGCGAGTTTCTATTGAATTTGAGAGTGTTTCCAGTGTGGGCGTGTGTTTCTTTCAAACTGAGTATCTTTCTATCGTTTGAGTATGTTTACTATTGCACTTTGAGTATCTTTTCAATTCTCGTTTGAGTATCTTTCTGTAAGCCTTTCTTATGCGAGTTTCTATTGAATTTGAGAGTGTTTCCAGTGTGGGCGTGTGTTTCTTTCAAACTGAGTATCTTTCTATCGTTTGAGTATGTTTACTATTACACTTTGAGTATCTTTTCAATTCTCGTTTGAGTATCTTTCTGATGCGAGTTTCTATTGAATTTGAGAGTGTTTCCAGTGTGGGCGTGTGTTTCTTTCAAACTGAGTATCTTTCTATCGTTTGAGTATGTTTACTATTGCACTTTGAGTATCTTTTCAATTCTCGTTTGAGTATCTTTCTGTAAGCCTTTCTTATGCGAGTTTCTATTGAATTTGAGAGTGTTTCCAGTGTGGGCGTGTGTTTCTTTCAAACTGAGTATCTTTCTATCGTTTGAGTATGTTTACTATTGCACTTTGAGTATCTTTTCAATTCTCGTTTGAGTATCTTTCTGTAAGCCTTTCTTATGCGAGTTTCTATTGAATTTGAGAGTGTTTCCAGTGTGGGCGTGTGTTTCTTTCAAACTAAGTATCTTTCTATCGTTTGAGTATGTTTACTATTGCAATTTGAGTATCTTTTCAATTCTCGTTTGAGTATCTTTCTGTAAGCCTTTCTGATGCGAGTTTCTATTGAATTTGAGAGTGTTTCCAGTGTGGGCGTGTGTTTCTTTCAAACTGAGTATCTTTCCATCGTTTGAGTAAGTTTACTATTGCAATTTGAGTATCTTTTCAATTCTCGTTTGAGTATCTTTCTGATGCGAGTTTCTATTGAATTTGAGAGTGTTTCCAATGTGGGCGTGTGTTTCTTTCAAACTGAGTATCTTTCTATCGTTTGAGTAAGTTTACTATTGCAATTTGAGTATCTTTTCAATTCTCGTTTGAGTATCTTTCTGATGCGAGTTTCTATTGAATTTGAGAGTGTTTCCAATGTGGGCGTGTGTTTCTTTCAAACTGAGTATCTTTCTATCGTTTGAGTAAGTTTACTAGTGCAATTTGAGTATCTTTTCAATTCTCGTTTGAGTATCTTTCTGATGCGAGTTTCTATTGAATTTGAGAGTGTTTCCAGTGTGGGCGTGTGTTTCTTTCAAACTGAGTATCTTTCTATCGTTTGAGTATGTTTACTATTGCAATTTGAGTATCTTTTCAATTCTCGTTTGAGTATCTTTCTGATGCGAGTTTCTATTGAATTTGAGAGTGTTTCCAGTGTGGGCGTGTGTTTCTTTCAAACTGAGTATCTTTCTATCGTTTGAGTAAGTTTACTATTGCAATTTGAGTATCTTTTCAATTCTCGTTTGAGTATCTTTCTGATGCGAGTTTCTATTGAATTTGAGAGTGTTTCCAGTGTGGGCGTGTGTTTCTTTCAAACTAAGTATCTTTCTATCGTTTGAGTATGTTTACTATTGCACTTTGAGTATCTTTTCAATTCTCGTTTGAGTATCTTTCTGTAAGCCTTTCTGATGCGAGTTTCTATTGAATTTGAGAGTGGTTCCAGTGTGGGCGTGTGTTTCTTTCAAACTGAGTATCTTTCTATCGTTTGAGTATGTTTACAATTGCACTTTGAGTATCTTTTCAATTCTCGTTTGAGTATCTTTCTGTAAGCCTTTCTGATGCGAGTTTCTATTGAATTTGAGAGTGTTTCCAGTGTGGGCGTGTGTTTCTTTCAAACTGAGTATCTTTCTATCGTTTGAGTATGTTTACTATTGCACTTTGAGTATCTTTTCAATTCTCGTTTGAGTATCTTTCTGTAAGCCTTTCTGATGCGAGTTTTTATTTAATTTGAGAGTGTTTCCAGTGTGGGCGTGTGTTTCTTTCAAACTGAGTATCTTTCTATCGTTTGAGTATGTTTACTATTGCACTTTGAGTATCTTTTCAATTCTCGTTTGAGTATCTTTCTGATGCGAGTTTCTATTGAATTTGAGAGTGTTTCCAGTGTGGGCGTGTGTTTCTTTCAAACTGAGTATCTTTCTATCGTTTGAGTAAGTTTACTATTGCAATTTGAGTATCTTTTCAATTCTCGTTTGAGTATCTTTCTGATGCGAGTTTCTATTGAATTTGAGAGTGTTTCCAGTGTGGGCGTGTGTTTCTTTCAAACTGAGTATCTTTCTATCGTTTGAGTATGTTTACTATTGCAATTTGAGTATCTTTTCAATTCTCGTTTGAGTATCTTTCTGTAAGCCTTTCTGATGCGAGTTTCTATTGAATTTGAGAGTGTTTCCAGTGTGGGCGTGTGTTTCTTTCAAACTGAGTATCTTTCTATCGTTTGAGTATGTTTACAATTGCACTTTGAGTATCTTTTCAATTCTCGTTTGAGTATCTTTCTGTAAGCCTTTCTGATGCGAGTTTCTATTGAATTTGAGAGTGTTTCCAGTGTGGGCGTGTGTTCTTTTAAACTGAGTATCTTTCTATCGTTTGAGTATGTTTACTATTGCACTTTGAGTATCTTTTCAATTCTCGTTTGAGTATCTTTCTGTAGGCCTTTCTGATGCGAGTTTCTATTGAATTTGAGAGTGTTTCCAGTGTGGGCGTGTGTTTCTTTCAAACTGAGTATCTTTCTATCGTTTGAGTATGTTTACTATTGCACTTTGAGTATCTTTTCAATTCTCGTTTGAGTATCTTTCTGTAAGCCTTTCTTATGCGAGTTTCTATTGAATTTGAGAGTGTTTCCAGTGTGGGCGTGTGTTTCTTTCAAACTGAGTATCTTTCTATCGTTTGAGTATGTTTACTATTACACTTTGAGTATCTTTTCAATTCTCGTTTGAGTATCTTTCTGATGCGAGTTTCTATTGAATTTGAGAGTGTTTCCAGTGTGGGCGTGTGTTTCTTTCAAACTGAGTATCTTTCTATCGTTTGAGTATGTTTACTATTGCACTTTGAGTATCTTTTCAATTCTCGTTTGAGTATCTTTCTGTAAGCCTTTCTTATGCGAGTTTCTATTGAATTTGAGAGTGTTTCCAGTGTGGGCGTGTGTTTCTTTCAAACTGAGTATCTTTCTATCGTTTGAGTATGTTTACTATTGCACTTTGAGTATCTTTTCAATTCTCGTTTGAGTATCTTTCTGATGCGAGTTTCTATTGAATTTGAGAGTGTTTCCAGTGTGGGCGTGTGTTTCTTTCAAACTGAGTATCTTTCTATCGTTTGAGTATGTTTACTATTGCAATTTGAGTATCTTTTCAATTCTCGTTTGAGTATCTTTCTGATGCGAGTTTCTATTGAATTTGAGAGTGTTTCCAGTGTGGGCGTGTGTTTCTTTCAAACTGAGTATCTTTCTATCGTTTGAGTAAGTTTACTATTGCAATTTGAGTATCTTTTCAATTCTCGTTTGAGTATCTTTCTGATGCGAGTTTCTATTGAATTTGAGAGTGTTTCCAGTGTGGGCGTGTGTTTCTTTCAAACTAAGTATCTTTCTATCGTTTGAGTATGTTTACTATTGCACTTTGAGTATCTTTTCAATTCTCGTTTGAGTATCTTTCTGTAAGCCTTTCTGATGCGAGTTTCTATTGAATTTGAGAGTGTTTCCAGTGTGGGAGTGTGTTCTTTCAAACTGAGTATCTTTCTATCGTTTGAGTATGTTTACAATTGCACTTTGAGTATCTTTTCAATTCTCGTTTGAGTATCTTTCTGTAAGCCTTTCTGATGCGAGTTTCTATTGAATTTGAGAGTGTTTCCAGTGTGGGCGTGTGTTTCTTTCAAACTGAGTATCTTTCTATCGTTTGAGTATGTTTACTATTGCACTTTGAGTATCTTTTCAATTCTCGTTTGAGTATCTTTCTGTAAGCCTTTCTGATGCGAGTTTTTATTTAATTTGAGAGTGTTTCGAGTGTGGTCGTGTGTTTCTTTCAAACTGAGTATCTTTCTATCGTTTGAGTATGTTTACTATTGCACTTTGAGTATCTTTTCAATTCTCGTTTGAGTATCTTTCTGATGCGAGTTTCTATTGAATTTGAGAGTGTTTCCAGTGTGGGCGTGTGTTTCTTTCAAACTGAGTATCTTTCTATCGTTTGAGTAAGTTTACTATTGCAATTTGAGTATCTTTTCAATTCTCGTTTGAGTATCTTTCTGATGCGAGTTTCTATTGAATTTGAGAGTGTTTCCAGTGTGGGCGTGTGTTTCTTTCAAACTGAGTATCTTTCTATCGTTTGAGTATGTTTACAATTGCAATTTGAGTATCTTTTCAATTCTCGTTTGAGTATCTTTCTGTAAGCCTTTCTGATGCGAGTTTCTATTGAATTTGAGAGTGTTTCCAGTGTGGGCGTGTGTTTCTTTCAAACTGAGTATCTTTCTATCGTTTGAGTATGTTTACAATTGCACTTTGAGTATCTTTTCAATTCTCGTTTGAGTATCTTTCTGTAAGCCTTTCTGATGCGAGTTTCTATTGAATTTGAGAGTGTTTCCAGTGTGGGCGTGTGTTCTTTTAAACTGAGTATCTTTCTATCGTTTGAGTATGTTTACTATTGCACTTTGAGTATCTTTTCAATTCTCGTTTGAGTATCTTTCTGTAAGCCTTTCTGATGCGAGTTTCTATTGAATTTGAGAGTGTTTCCAGTGTGGGCGTGTGTTTCTTTCAAACTGAGTATCTTTCTATCGTTTGAGTATGTTTACTATTGCACTTTGAGTATCTTTTCAATTCTCGTTTGAGTATCTTTCTGTAAGCCTTTCTTATGCGAGTTTCTATTGAATTTGAGAGTGTTTCCAGTGTGGGCGTGTGTTTCTTTCAAACTGAGTATCTTTCTATCGTTTGAGTATGTTTACTATTGTACTTTGAGTATCTTTTCAATTCTCGTTTGAGTATCTTTCTGATGCGAGTTTCTATTGAATTTGAGAGTGTTTCCAGTGTGGGCGTGTGTTTCTTTCAAACTGAGTATCTTTCTATCGTTTGAGTATGTTTACTATTGCACTTTGAGTATCTTTTCAATTCTCGTTTGAGTATCTTTCTGTAAGCCTTTCTTATGCGAGTTTCTATTGAATTTGAGAGTGTTTCCAGTGTGGGCGTGTGTTTCTTTCAAACTGAGTATCTTTCTATCGTTTGAGTATGTTTACTATTACACTTTGAGTATCTTTTCAATTCTCGTTTGAGTATCTTTCTGATGCGAGTTTCTATTGAATTTGAGAGTGTTTCCAGTGTGGGCGTGTGTTTCTTTCAATCTGAGTATCTTTCTATCGTTTGAGTATGTTTACTAGTGCACTTTGAGTATCTTTTCAATTCTCGTTTGAGTATCTTTCTGATGCGAGTTTCTATTGAATTTGAGAGTGTTTCCAGTGTGGGCGTGTGTTTCTTTCAAACTGAGTATCTTTCTATCGTTTGAGTATGTTTACTATTGCACTTTGAGTATCATTTCAATTCTCGTTTGAGTATCTTTCTGTAAGCCTTTCTTATGCGAGTTTCTATTGAATTTGAGAGTGTTTCCAGTGTGGGCATGTGTTTCTTTCAAACTGAGTATCTTTCTATCGTTTGAGTATGTTTACTATTGCACTTTGAGTATCTTTTCAATTCTCGTTTGAGTATCTTTCTGTAAGCCTTTCTGATGCGAGTTTTTATTTAATTTGAGAGTGTTTCCAGTGTGGGCGTGTGTTTCTTTCAAACTGAGTATCTTTCTATCGTTTGAGTATGTTTACTATTGCACTTTGAGTATCTTTTCAATTCTCGTTTGAGTATCTTTCTGATGCGAGTTTCTATTGAATTTGAGAGTGTTTCCAGTGTGGGCGTGTGTTTCTTTCAAACTGAGTATCTTTCTATCGTTTGAGTATGTTTACTATTACACTTTGAGTATCTTTTCAATTCTCGTTTGAGTATCTTTCTGATGCGAGTTTCTATTGAATTTGAGAGTGTTTCCAGTGTGGGCGTGTGTTTCTTTCAAACTGAGTATCTTTCTATCGTTTGAGTATGTTTACTATTGCACTTTGAGTATCTTTTCAATTCTCGTTTGAGTATCTTTCTGTAAGCCTTTCTGATGCGAGTTTCTATTGAATTTGAGAGTGTTTCCAGTGTGGGCGTGTGTTTCTTTCAAACTGAGTATCTTTCTATCGTTTGAGTATGTTTACTATTACACTTTGAGTATCTTTTCAATTCTCGTTTGAGTATCTTTCTGATGCGAGTTTCTATTGAATTTGAGAGTGTTTCCAGTGTGGGCGTGTGTTTCTTTCAAACTGAGTATCTTTCTATCGTTTGAGTATGTTTACTATTGCACTTTGAGTATCTTTTCAATTCTCGTTTGAGTATCTTTCTGTAAGCCTTTCTTATGCGAGTTTCTATTGAATTTGAGAGTGTTTCCAGTGTGGGCGTGTGTTTCTTTCAAACTGAGTATCTTTCTATCGTTTGAGTATGTTTACTATTGCAATTTGAGTATCTTTTCAATTCTCGTTTGAGTATCTTTCTGTAAGCCTTTCTTATGCGAGTTTCTATTGAATTTGAGAGTGTTTCCAGTGTGGGCGTGTGTTTCTTTCAAACTAAGTATCTTTCTATCGTTTGAGTATGTTTACTATTGCAATTTGAGTATCTTTTCAATTCTCGTTTGAGTATCTTTCTGTAAGCCTTTCTGATGCGAGTTTCTATTGAATTTGAGAGTGTTTCCAGTGTGGGCGTGTGTTTCTTTCAAACTGAGTATCTTTCCATCGTTTGAGTAAGTTTACTATTGCAATTTGAGTATCTTTTCAATTCTCGTTTGAGTATCTTTCTGATGCGAGTTTCTATTGAATTTGAGAGTGTTTCCAATGTGGGCGTGTGTTTCTTTCAAACTGAGTATCTTTCTATCGTTTGAGTAAGTTTACTATTGCAATTTGAGTATCTTTTCAATTCTCGTTTGAGTATCTTTCTGATGCGAGTTTCTATTGAATTTGAGAGTGTTTCCAATGTGGGCGTGTGTTTCTTTCAAACTGAGTATCTTTCTATCGTTTGAGTAAGTTTACTAGTGCAATTTGAGTATCTTTTCAATTCTCGTTTGAGTATCTTTCTGATGCGAGTTTCTATTGAATTTGAGAGTGTTTCCAGTGTGGGCGTGTGTTTCTTTCAAACTGAGTATCTTTCTATCGTTTGAGTATGTTTACTATTGCAATTTGAGTATCTTTTCAATTCTCGTTTGAGTATCTTTCTGATGCGAGTTTCTATTGAATTTGAGAGTGTTTCCAGTGTGGGCGTGTGTTTCTTTCAAACTGAGTATCTTTCTATCGTTTGAGTAAGTTTACTATTGCAATTTGAGTATCTTTTCAATTCTCGTTTGAGTATCTTTCTGATGCGAGTTTCTATTGAATTTGAGAGTGTTTCCAGTGTGGGCGTGTGTTTCTTTCAAACTAAGTATCTTTCTATCGTTTGAGTATGTTTACTATTGCACTTTGAGTATCTTTTCAATTCTCGTTTGAGTATCTTTCTGTAAGCCTTTCTGATGCGAGTTTCTATTGAATTTGAGAGTGTTTCCAGTGTGGGAGTGTGTTCTTTCAAACTGAGTATCTTTCTATCGTTTGAGTATGTTTACTATTGCACTTTGAGTATCTTTTCAATTCTCGTTTGAGTATCTTTCTGTAAGCCTTTCTGATGCGAGTTTCTATTGAATTTGAGAGTGGTTCCAGTGTGGGCGTGTGTTTCTTTCAAACTGAGTATCTTTCTATCGTTTGAGTATGTTTACAATTGCACTTTGAGTATCTTTTCAATTCTCGTTTGAGTATCTTTCTGTAAGCCTTTCTGATGCGAGTTTCTATTGAATTTGAGAGTGTTTCCAGTGTGGGCGTGTGTTTCTTTCAAACTGAGTATCTTTCTATCGTTTGAGTATGTTTACTATTGCACTTTGAGTATCTTTTCAATTCTCGTTTGAGTATCTTTCTGTAAGCCTTTCTGATGCGAGTTTTTATTTAATTTGAGAGTGTTTCCAGTGTGGTCGTGTGTTTCTTTCAAACTGAGTATCTTTCTATCGTTTGAGTATGTTTACTATTGCACTTTGAGTATCTTTTCAATTCTCGTTTGAGTATCTTTCTGATGCGAGTTTCTCTTGAATTTGAGAGTGTTTCCAGTGTGGGCGTGTGTTTCTTTCAAACTGAGTATCTTTCTATCGTTTGAGTAAGTTTACTATTGCAATTTGAGTATCTTTTCAATTCTCGTTTGAGTATCTTTCTGATGCGAGTTTCTATTGAATTTGAGAGTGTTTCCAGTGTGGGCGTGTGTTTCTTTCAAACTGAGTATCTTTCTATCGTTTGAGTATGTTTACAATTGCAATTTGAGTATCTTTTCAATTCTCGTTTGAGTATCTTTCTGTAAGCCTTTCTGATGCGAGTTTCTATTGAATTTGAGAGTGTTTCCAGTGTGGGCGTGTGTTTCTTTCAAACTGAGTATCTTTCTATCGTTTGAGTATGTTTACAATTGCACTTTGAGTATCTTTTCAATTCTCGTTTGAGTATCTTTCTGTAAGCCTTTCTGATGCGAGTTTCTATTGAATTTGAGAGTGTTTCCAGTGTGGGCGTGTGTTCTTTTAAACTGAGTATCTTTCTATCGTTTGAGTATGTTTACTATTGCACTTTGAGTATCTTTTCAATTCTCGTTTGAGTATCTTTCTGTAGGCCTTTCTGATGCGAGTTTCTATTGAATTTGAGAGTGTTTCCAGTGTGGGCGTGTGTTTCTTTCAAACTGAATATCTTTCTATCGTTTGAGTATGTTTACTATTACATTTTGAGTATCTTTTCAATTCTCATTTGAGTATCTTTCTGTAAGCCTTTCTTATGCGAGTTTCTATTGAATTTGAGAGTGTTTCCAGTGTGGGCGTGTGTTTCTTTCAAACTGAGTATCTTTCTATCGTTTGAGTATGTTTACTATTACACTTTGAGTATCTTTTCAATTCTCGTTTGAGTATCTTTCTGATGCGAGTTTCTATTGAATTTGAGAGTGTTTCCAGTGTGGGCGTGTGTTTCTTTCAAACTGAGTATCTTTCTATCGTTTGAGTATGTTTACTATTGCACTTTGAGTATCTTTTCAATTCTCGTTTGAGTATCTTTCTGTAAGCCTTTCTTATGCGAGTTTCTATTGAATTTGAGAGTGTTTCCAGTGTGGGCGTGTGTTTCTTTCAAACTGAGTATCTTTCTATCGTTTGAGTATGTTTACTATTGCACTTTGAGTATCTTTTCAATTCTCGTTTGAGTATCTTTCTGATGCGAGTTTCTATTGAATTTGAGAGTGTTTCCAGTGTGGGCGTGTGTTTCTTTCAAACTGAGTATCTTTCTATCGTTTGAGTATGTTTACTATTGCACTTTGAGTATCTTTTCAATTCTCGTTTGAGTATCTTTCTGATGCGAGTTTCTATTGAATTTGAGAGTGTTTCCAGTGTGGGCGTGTGTTTCTTTCAAACTGAGTATCTTTCTATCGTTTGAGTATGTTTACTATTGCACTTTGAGTATCTTTTCAATTCTCGTTTGAGTATCTTTCTGATGCGAGTTTCTATTGAATTTGAGAGTGTTTCCAGTGTGGGCGTGTGTTTCTTTCAAACTGAGTATCTTTCTATCGTTTGAGTAAGTTTACTATTGCAATTTGAGTATCTTTTCAATTCTCGTTTGAGTATCTTTCTGATGCGAGTTTCTATTGAATTTGAGAGTGTTTCCAGTGTGGGCGTGTGTTTCTTTCAAACTGAGTATCTTTCTATCGTTTGAGTATGTTTACTAGTGCACTTTGAGTATCTTTTCAATTCTCGTTTGAGTATCTTTCTGATGCGAGTTTCTATTGAATTTGAGAGTGTTTCCAGTGTGGGCGTGTGTTTCTTTCAAACTGAGTATCTTTCTATCGTTTGAGTATGTTTACTATTGCAATTTGAGTATCTTTTCAATTCTCGTTTGAATATCTTTCTGATGCGAGTTTCTATTGAATTTGAGAGTGTTTCCAGTGTGGGCGTGTGTTTCTTTCAAACTGAGTATCTTTCTATCGTTTGAGTATGTTTACTATTGCACTTTGAGTATCTTTTCAATTCTCGTTTGAGTATCTTTCTGTAAGCCTTTCTTATGCGAGTTTCTATTGAATTTGAGAGTGTTTCCAGTGTGGGCGTGTGTTTCTTTCAAACTGAGTATCTTTCTATCGTTTGAGTATGTTTACTATTACACTTTGAGTATCTTTTCAATTCTCGTTTGAGTATATTTCTGATGCGAGTTTCTATTGAATTTGAGAGTGTTTCCAGTGTGGGCGTGTGTTTCTTTCAAACTGAGTATCTTTCTATCGTTTGAGTATGTTTACTAGTGCACTTTGAGTATCTTTTCAATTCTCGTTTGAGTATCTTTCTGATGCGAGTTTCTATTGAATTTGAGAGTGTTTCCAATGTGGGCGTGTGTTTCTTTCAAACTGAGTTATCTTTCTATCGTTTGAGTAAGTTTACTATTGCAATTTGAGTATCTTTTCAATTCTCGTTTGAGTATCTTTCTGATGCGAGTTTCTATTGAATTTGAGAGTGTTTCCAGTGTGGGCGTGTGTTTCTTTCAAACTGAGTATCTTTCTATCGTTTGAGTATGTTTACTATTGCACTTTGAGTATCTTTTCAATTCTCGTTTGAGTATCTTTCTGATGCGAGTTTCTATTGAATTTGAGAGTGTTTCCAGTGTGGGCGTGTGTTTCTTTCAAACTGAGTATCTTTCTATCGTTTGAGTATGTTTACTATTGCACTTTGAGTATCTTTTCAATTCTCGTTTGAGTATCTTTCTGATGCGAGTTTCTATTGAATTTGAGAGTGTTTCCAGTGTGGGCGTGTGTTTCTTTCAAACTGAGTATCTTTCTATCGTTTGAGTATGTTTACTATTGCACTTTGAGTATCTTTTCAATTCTCGTTTGAGTATCTTTCTGATGCGAGTTTCTATTGAATTTGAGAGTGTTTCCAGTGTGGGCGTGTGTTTCTTTCAAACTGAGTATCTTTCTATCGTTTGAGTAAGTTTACTATTGCAATTTGAGTATCTTTTCAATTCTCGTTTGAGTATCTTTCTGATGCGAGTTTCTATTGAATTTGAGAGTGTTTCCAGTGTGGGCGTGTGTTTCTTTCAAACTGAGTATCTTTCTATCGTTTGAGTATGTTTACTAGTGCACTTTGAGTATCTTTTCAATTCTCGTTTGAGTATCTTTCTGATGCAAGTTTCTATTGAATTTGAGAGTGTTTCCAGTGTGGGCGTGTGTTTCTTTCAAACTGAGTATCTTTCTATCGTTTGAGTATGTTTACTATTGCAATTTGAGTATCTTTTCAATTCTCGTTTGAATATCTTTCTGATGCGAGTTTCTATTGAATTTGAGAGTGTTTCCAGTGTGGGCGTGTGTTTCTTTCAAACTGAGTATCTTTCTATCGTTTGAGTATGTTTACTATTGCACTTTGAGTATCTTTCCAATTCTCGTTTGAGTATCTTTCTGTAAGCCTTTCTTATGCGAGTTTCTATTGAATTTGAGAGTGTTTCCAGTGTGGGCGTGTGTTTCTTTCAAACTGAGTATCTTTCTATCGTTTGAGTATGTTTACTATTACACTTTGAGTATCTTTTCAATTCTCGTTTGAGTATATTTCTGATGCGAGTTTCTATTGAATTTGAGAGTGTTTCCAGTGTGGGCGTGTGTTTCTTTCAAACTGAGTATCTTTCTATCGTTTGAGTATGTTTACTAGTGCACTTTGAGTATCTTTTCAATTCTCGTTTGAGTATCTTTCTGATGCGAGTTTCTATTGAATTTGAGAGTGTTTCCAATGTGGGCGTGTGTTTCTTTCAAACTGAGTATCTTTCTATCGTTTGAGTAAGTTTACTATTGCAATTTGAGTATCTTTTCAATTCTCGTTTGAGTATCTTTCTGATGCGAGTTTCTATTGAATTTGAGAGTGTTTCCAGTGTGGGCGTGTGTTTCTTTCAAACTGAGTATCTTTCTATCGTTTGAGTAAGTTTACTATTGCAATTTGAGTATCTTTTCAATTCTCGTTTGAGTATCTTTCTGATGCCAGTTTCTATTGAATTTGAGAGTGTTTCCAGTGTGGGCGTGTGTTTCTTTCAAACTGAGTATCTTTCTATCGTTTGAGTATGTTTACTATTGCACTTTGAGTATCTTTTCAATTCTCGTTTGAGTATCTTTCTGTAAGCCTTTCTGATGCGAGTTTCTATTGAATTTGAGAGTGTTTCCAGTGTGGGCGTGTGTTTCTTTCAAACTGAGTATCTTTCTATCGTTTGAGTATGTTTACTATTGCACTTTGAGTATCTTTTCAATTCTCGTTTGAGTATCTTTCTGTAAGCCTTTCTGATGCGAGTTTCTATTGAATTTGAGAGTGTTTCCAGTGTGGGCGTGTGTTTCTTTCAAACTGAGTATCTTTCCATCGTTTGAGTAAGTTTACTATTGCAATTTGAGTATCTTTTCAATTCTCGTTTGAGTATCTTTCTGATGCGAGTTTCTATTGAATTTGAGAGTGTTTCCAATGTGGGCGTGTGTTTCTTTCAAACTGAGTATCTTTCTATCGTTTGAGTAAGTTTACTATTGCAATTTGAGTATCTTTTCAATTCTCGTTTGAGTATCTTTCTGATGCGAGTTTCTATTGAATTTGAGAGTGTTTCCAGTGTGGGCGTGTGTTTCTTTCAAACTGAGTATCTTTCTATCGTTTGAGTAAGTTTACTAGTGCAATTTGAGTATCTTTTCAATTCTCGTTTGAGTATCTTTCTGATGCGAGTTTCTATTGAATTTGAGAGTGTTTCCAGTGTGGGCGTGTGTTTCTTTCAAACTGAGTATCTTTCTATCGTTTGAGTATGTTTACTATTGCAATTTGAGTATCTTTTCAATTCTCGTTTGAGTATCTTTCTGATGCGAGTTTCTATTGAATTTGAGAGTGTTTCCACTGTGGGCGTGTGTTTCTTTCAAACTGAGTATCTTTCTATCGTTTGAGTAAGTTTACTATTGCAATTTGAGTATCTTTTCAATTCTCGTTTGAGTATCTTTCTGATGCGAGTTTCTATTGAATTTGAGAGTGTTTCCAGTGTGGGCGTGTGTTTCTTTCAAACTAAGTATCTTTCTATCGTTTGAGTATGTTTACTATTGCACTTTGAGTATCTTTTCAATTCTCGTTTGAGTATCTTTCTGTAAGCCTTTCTGATGCGAGTTTCTATTGAATTTGAGAGTGTTTCCAGTGTGGGCGTGTGTTCTTTCAAACTGAGTATCTTTCTATCGTTTGAGTATGTTTACTATTGCACTTTGAGTATCTTTTCAATTCTCGTTTGAGTATCTTTCTGTAAGCCTTTCTGATGCGAGTTTCTATTGAATTTGAAAGTGGTTCCAGTGTGGGCGTGTGTTTCTTTCAAACTGAGTATCTTTCTATCGTTTGAGTATGTTTACAATTGCACTTTGAGTATCTTTTCAATTCTCGTTTGAGTATCTTTCTGTAAGCCTTTCTGATGCGTGTTTCTATTGAATTTGAGAGTGTTTCCAGTGTGGGCGTGTGTTTCTTTCAAACTGAGTATCTTTCTATCGTTTGAGTATGTTTACTATTGCACTTTGAGTATCTTTTCAATTCTCGTTTGAGTATCTTTCTGATGCGAGTTTCTATTGAATTTGAGAGTGTTTCCAGTGTGGGCGTGTGTTTCTTTCAAACTGAGTATCTTTCTATCGTTTGAGTAAGTTTACTATTGCAATTTGAGTATCTTTTCAATTCTCGTTTGAGTATCTTTCTGATGCGAGTTTCTATTGAATTTGAGAGTGTTTCCAGTGTGGGCGTGTGTTTCTTTCAAACTGAGTATCTTTCTATCGTTTGAGTATGTTTACTAGTGCACTTTGAGTATCTTTTCAATTCTCGTTTGAGTATCTTTCTGATGCGAGTTTCTATTGAATTTGAGAGTGTTTCCAGTGTGGGCGTGTGTTTCTTTCAAACTGAGTATCTTTCTATCGTTTGAGTATGTTTACTATTGCAATTTGAGTATCTTTTCAATTCTCGTTTGAATATCTTTCTGATGCGAGTTTCTATTGAATTTGAGAGTGTTTCCAGTGTGGGCGTGTGTTTCTTTCAAACTGAGTATCTTTCTATCGTTTGAGTATGTTTACTATTGCACTTTGAGTATCTTTTCAATTCTCGTTTGAGTATCTTTCTGTAAGCCTTTCTTATGCGAGTTTCTATTGAATTTGAGAGTGTTTCCAGTGTGGGCGTGTGTTTCTTTCAAACTGAGTATCTTTCTATCGTTTGAGTATGTTTACTATTACACTTTGAGTATCTTTTCAATTCTCGTTTGAGTATATTTCTGATGCGAGTTTCTATTGAATTTGAGAGTGTTTCCAGTGTGGGCGTGTGTTTCTTTCAAACTGAGTATCTTTCTATCGTTTGAGTATGTTTACTAGTGCACTTTGAGTATCTTTTCAATTCTCGTTTGAGTATCTTTCTGATGCGAGTTTCTATTGAATTTGAGAGTGTTTCCAATGTGGGCGTGTGTTTCTTTCAAACTGAGTATCTTTCTATCGTTTGAGTAAGTTTACTATTGCAATTTGAGTATCTTTTCAATTCTCATTTGAGTATCTTTCTGATGCGAGTTTCTATTGAATTTGAGAGTGTTTCCAGTGTGGGCGTGTGTTTCTTTCAAACTGAGTATCTTTCTATCGTTTGAGTAAGTTTACTATTGCAATTTGACTATCTTTTCAATTCTCGTTTGAGTATCTTTCTGATGCCAGTTTCTATTGAATTTGAGAGTGTTTCCAGTGTGGGCGTGTGTTTCTTTCAAACTGAGTATCTTTCTATCGTTTGAGTATGTTTACTATTGCACTTTGAGTATCTTTTCAATTCTCGTTTGAGTATCTTTCTGTAAGCCTTTCTGATGCGAGTTTCTATTGAATTTGAGAGTGTTTCCAGTGTGGGCGTGTGTTTCTTTCAAACTGAGTATCTTTCTATCGTTTGAGTATGTTTACTATTGCACTTTGAGTATCTTTTCAATTCTCGTTTGAGTATCTTTCTGTAAGCCTTTCTGATGCGAGTTTCTATTGAATTTGAGAGTGTTTCCAGTGTGGGCGTGTGTTTCTTTCAAACTGAGTATCTTTCCATCGTTTGAGTAAGTTTTACTATTGCAATTTGAGTATCTTTTCAATTCTCGTTTGAGTATCTTTCTGATGCGAGTTTCTATTGAATTTGAGAGTGTTTCCAATGTGGGCGTGTGTTTCTTTCAAACTGAGTATCTTTCTATCGTTTGAGTAAGTTTACTATTGCAATTTGAGTATCTTTTCAATTCTCGTTTGAGTATCTTTCTGATGCGAGTTTCTATTGAATTTGAGAGTGTTTCCAGTGTGGGCGTGTGTTTCTTTCAAACTGAGTATCTTTCTATCGTTTGAGTAAGTTTACTAGTGCAATTTGAGTATCTTTTCAATTCTCGTTTGAGTATCTTTCTGATGCGAGTTTCTATTGAATTTGAGAGTGTTTCCAGTGTGGGCGTGTGTTTCTTTCAAACTGAGTATCTTTCTATCGTTTGAGTATGTTTACTATTGCAATTTGAGTATCTTTTCAATTCTCGTTTGAGTATCTTTCTGATGCGAGTTTCTATTGAATTTGAGAGTGTTTCCAGTGTGGGCGTGTGTTTCTTTCAAACTGAGTATCTTTCTATCGTTTGAGTAAGTTTACTATTGCAATTTGAGTATCTTTTCAATTCTCGTTTGAGTATCTTTCTGATGCGAGTTTCTATTGAATTTGAGAGTGTTTCCAGTGTGGGCGTGTGTTTCTTTCAAACTTAGTATCTTTCTATCGTTTGAGTATGTTTACTATTGCACTTTGAGTATCTTTTCAATTCTCGTTTGAGTATCTTTCTGTAAGCCTTTCTGATGCGAGTTTCTATTGAATTTGAGAGTGTTTCCAGTGTGGGCGTGTGTTCTTTTAAACTGAGTATCTTTCTATCGTTTGAGTATGTTTACTATTGCACTTTGAGTATCTTTTCAATTCTCGTTTGAGTATCTTTCTGTAAGCCTTTCTGATGCGAGTTTCTATTGAATTTGAGAGTGTTTCCAGTGTGGGCGTGTGTTTCTTTCAAACTTAGTATCTTTCTATCGTTTGAGTATGTTTACTATTGCACTTTGAGTATCTTTTCAATTCTCGTTTGAGTATCTTTCTGTAAGCCTTTCTTATGCGAGTTTCTATTGAATTTGAGAGTGTTTCCAGTGTGGGCGTGTGTTTCTTTCAAACTGAGTATCTTTCTATCGTTTGAGTATGTTTACTATTACACTTTGAGTATCTTTTCAATTCTCGTTTGAGTATCTTTCTGATGCGAGTTTCTATTGAATTTGAGAGTGTTTCCAGTGTGGGCGTGTGTTTCTTTCAAACTGAGTATCTTTCTATCGTTTGAGTATGTTTACTATTGCACTTTGAGTATCTTTTCAATTCTCGTTTGAGTATCTTTCTGTAAGCCTTTCTTATGCGAGTTTCTATTGAATTTGAGAGTGTTTCCAGTGTGGGCGTGTGTTTCTTTCAAACTGAGTATCTTTCTATCGTTTGAGTATGTTTACTATTGCACTTTGAGTATCTTTTCAATTCTCGTTTGAGTATCTTTCTGTAAGCCTTTCTGATGCGAGTTTCTATTGAATTTGAGAGTGTTTCCAGTGTGGGCGTGTGTTTCTTTCAAACTGAGTATCTTTCTATCGTTTGAGTATGTTTACTATTGCACTTTGAGTATCTTTTCAATTCTCGTTTGAGTATCTTTCTGTAAGCCTTTCTTATGCGAGTTTCTATTGAATTTGAGAGTGTTTCCAGTGTGGGCGTGTGTTTCTTTCAAACTGAGTATCTTTCTATCGTTTGAGTATGTTTACTATTACACTTTGAGTATCTTTTCAATTCTCGTTTGAGTATCTTTCTGATGCGAGTTTCTATTGAATTTGAGAGTGTTTCCAGTGTGGGCGTGTGTTTCTTTCAAACTGAGTATCTTTCTATCGTTTGAGTATGTTTACTATTGCACTTTGAGTATCTTTTCAATTCTCGTTTGAGTATCTTTCTGTAAGCCTTTCTTATGCGAGTTTCTATTGAATTTGAGAGTGTTTCCAGTGTGGGCGTGTGTTTCTTTCAAACTGAGTATCTTTCTATCGTTTGAGTATGTTTACTATTACACTTTGAGTATCTTTTCAATTCTCGTTTGAGTATCTTTCTGATGCGAGTTTCTATTGAATTTGAGAGTGTTTCCAGTGTGGGCGTGTGTTTCTTTCAAACTGAGTATCTTTCTATCGTTTGAGTATGTTTACTAGTGCACTTTGAGTATCTTTTCAATTCTCGTTTGAGTATCTTTCTGATGCGAGTTTCTATTGAATTTGAGAGTGTTTCCAGTGTGGGCGTGTGTTTCTTTCAAACTGAGTATCTTTCTATCGTTTGAGTATGTTTACTATTGCACTTTGAGTATCATTTCAATTCTCGTTTGAGTATCTTTCTGTAAGCCTTTCTTATGCGAGTTTCTATTGAATTTGAGAGTGTTTCCAGTGTGGGCATGTGTTTCTTTCAAACTGAGTATCTTTCTATCGTTTGAGTATGTTTACTATTGCACTTTGAGTATCTTTTCAATTCTCGTTTGAGTATCTTTCTGTAAGCCTTTCTGATGCGAGTTTTTATTTAATTTGAGAGTGTTTCCAGTGTTGTCGTGTGTTTCTTTCAAACTGAGTATCTTTCTATCGTTTGAGTATGTTTACTATTGCACTTTGAGTATCTTTTCAATTCTCGTTTGAGTATCTTTCTGTAAGCCTTTCTGATGCGAGTTTCTATTGAATTTGAGAGTGTTTCCAGTGTGGGCGTGTGTTTCTTTCAAACTGAGTATCTTTCTATCGTTTGAGTATGTTTACTATTGCACTTTGAGTATCTTTTCAATTCTCGTTTGAGTATCTTTCTGATGCGAGTTTCTATTGAATTTGAGAGTGTTTCCAGTGTGGGCGTGTGTTTCTTTCAAACTGAGTATCTTTCTATCGTTTGAGTATGTTTACTATTGCAATTTGAGTATCTTTTCAATTCTCGATTGAGTATCTTTCTGAACGGCTTTCGATGCGAGTTTCTATTGAGTTTGAGAGTGTTTCCAGTGTGGGCGTGTGTTTCTTTCAAACTGAGTATCTTTCTATCGTTTGAGTATGTTTACTATTGCACTTTGAGTATCTTTTCAATTCTCGTTTGAGTATCTTTTTGATGCGAGTTTCTATTGAATTTGAGAGTGTTTCCAGTGTGGGCGTGTGTTTCTTTCAAACTGAGTATCTTTCTATCGTTTGAGTAAGTTTACTATTGCAATTTGAGTATCTTTTCAATTCTCGTTTGAGTATCTTTCTGATGCGAGTTTCTATTGAATTTGAGAGTGTTTCCAGTGTGGGCGTGTGTTTCTTTCAAACTGAGTATCTTTCTATCGTTTGAGTATGTTTACAATTGCAATTTGAGTATCTTTTCAATTCTCGTTTGAGTATCTTTCTGTAAGCCTTTCTGATGCGAGTTTCTATTGAATTTGAGAGTGTTTCCAGAGTGGGCGTGTGTTTCTTTCAAACTTAGTATCTTTCTATCGTTTGAGTATGTTTACTATTGCACTTTGAGTATCTTTTCAATTCTCGTTTGAGTATCTTTCTGTAAGCCTTTCTGATGCGAGTTTCTATTGAATTTGAGAGTGTTTCCAGTGTGGGCGTGTGTTCTTTCAAACTGAATATCTTTCTATCGTTTGAGTATGTTTACTATTGCACTTTGAGTATCTTTTCAATTCTCGTTTGAGTATCTTTCTGTAACCCTTTCTGATGCGAGTTTTTATTGAATTTGAGAGTGTTTCCAGTGTGGGCGTGTGTTTCTTTCAAACTGAGTATCTTTCTATCGTTTGAGTATGTTTACTATTGCACTTTGAGTATCTTTTCAATTCTCGTTTGAGTATCTTTCTGTAAGCCTTTCTTATGCGAGTTTCTATTGAATTTGAGAGTGTTTCCAGTGTGGGCGTGTGTTTCTTTCAAACTGAGTATCTTTCTATCGTTTGAGTATGTTTACTATTGCACTTTGAGTATCTTTTCAATTCTCGTTTGAGTATCTTTCTGTAAGCCTTTCTGATGCGAGTTTTTATTTAATTTGAGAGTGTTTCCAGTGTGGTCGTGTGTTTCTTTCAAACTGAGTATCTTTCTATCGTTTGAGTATGTTTACTATTGCACTTTGAGTATCTTTTCAATTCTCGTTTAAGTATCTTTCTGTAAGCTTTTCTGATGCGAGTTTCTATTGAATTTGAGAGTGTTTCCAGTGTGGGCGTGTGTTTCTTTCAAACTGAGTATCTTTCTATCGTTTGAGTATGTTTACAATTGCAATTTGAGTATCTTTTCAATTCTCGTTTCAGTATATTTCTGTAAGCCTTTCTGATGCGAGTTTCTATTGAATTTGAGAGTGTTTCCAGTGTGGGCGTGTGTTTCTTTCAAACTGAGTATCTTTCTATCGTTTGAGTATGTTTACAATTGCACTTTGAGTATCTTTTCAATTCTCGTTTGAGTATCTTTCTGTAAGCCTTTCTGATGCGAGTTTCTATTGAATTTGAGAGTGTTTCCAGTGTGGGCGTGTGTTCTTTTAAACTGAGTATCTTTCTATCGTTTGAGTATGTTTACTATTGCACTTTGAGTATCTTTTCAATTCACGTTTGAGTATCTTTCTGTAAGCCTTTCTGATGCGAGTTTCTATTGAATTTGAGAGTGTTTCCAGTGTGGGCGTGTGTTTCTTTCAAACTGAGTATCTTTTTATCGTTTGAGTATGTTTACTATTGCACATTGAGTATCTTTTCAATTCTCGTTTGAGTATCTTTCTGATGCGAGTTTCTATTGAATTTGAGAGTGTTTCCAGTGTGGGCGTGTGTTTCTTTCAAACTGAGTATCTTTCTATCGTTTGAATATGTTTACTAGTGCACTTTGAGTATCTTTTCAATTCTCGTTTGAGTATCTTTCTGATGCGAGTTTCTATTGAATTTGAGAGTGTTTCCAGTGTGGGCGTGTGTTTCTTTCAAACTGAGTATCTTTCTATCGTTTGAGTATGTTTACTATTGCAATTTGAGTATCTTTTCAATTCTCGTTTGAGTATCTTTCTGATGCGAGTTTCTATTGAATTTGAGAGTGTTTCCAGTGTGGGCGTGTGTTTCTTTCAAACTGAATATCTTTCTATCGTTTGAGTATGTTTACAATTGCAATTTGAGTATCTTTTCAATTCTCGTTTGAGTATCTTTCTGTAAGCCTTTCTGATGCGAGTTTCTATTGAATTTGAGAGTGTTTCCAGTGTGGGCGTGTGTTTCTTTCAAACTGAGTATCTTTCTATCGTTTGAGTATGTTTACTATTGCACTTTGAGTATCTTTTCAATTCTCGTTTGAGTATCTTTCTGATGCGAGTTTCTATTGAATTTGAGAGTGTTTCCAGTGTGGGCGTGTGTTTCTTTCAAACTGAGTATCTTTCTATCGTTTGAGTATGTTTACTATTGCACTTTGAGTATCTTTTCAATTCTCGTTTGAGTATCTTTCTGATGCGAGTTTCTATTGAATTTGAGAGTGTTTCCAGTGTGGGCGTGTGTTTCTTTCAAACTGAGTATCTTTTTATCGTTTGAGTATGTTTACTATTGCACTTTGAGTATCTTTTCAATTCTCGTTTGAGTATCTTTCTGATGCGAGTTTCTATTGAATTTGAGAGTGTTTCCATTGTGGGCGTGTGTTTCTTTCAAACTGAGTATCTTTCTATCGTTTGAGTATGTTTACTATTGCAATTTGAGTATCTTTTCAATTCTCGTTTGAGTATCTTTCTGATGCGAGTTTCTATTGAATTTGAGAGTGTTTCCAGTGTGGGCGTGTGTTTCTTTCAAACTGAATATCTTTCTATCGTTTGAGTATGTTTACTATTGCACTTTGAGTATCTTTTCAATTCTCGTTTGAGTATCTTTCTTTAAGCCTTTCTTATGCGAGTTTCTATTGAATTTGAGAGTGTTTCCAGTGTGGGCGTGTGTTTCTTTCAAACTGAGTATCTTTCTATCGTTTGAGTATGTTTACTATTACACTTTGAGTATCTTTTCAATTCTCGTTTCAGTATCTTTCTGATGCGAGTTTCTATTGAATTTGAGAGTGTTTCCAGTGTGGGCGTGTGTTTCTTTCAAACTGAGTATCTTTCTATCGTTTGAGTATGTTTACTATTGCACTTTGAGTATCATTTCAATTCTCGTTTGAGTATCTTTCTGTAAGCCTTTCTTATGCGAGTTTCTATTGAATTTGAGAGTGTTTCCAGTGTGGGCGTGTGTTTCTTTCAAACTGAGTATCTTTCTATCGTTTGAGTATGTTTACTATTACACTTTGAGTATCTTTTCAATTCTCGTTTCAGTATCTTTCTGATGCGAGTTTCTATTGAATTTGAGAGTGTTTCCAGTGTGGGCGTGTGTTTCTTTCAAACTGAGTATCTTTCTATCGTTTGAGTATGTTTACTAGTGCACTTTGAGTATCTTTTCAATTCTCGTTTGAGTATCTTTCTGATGCGAGTTTCTATTGAATTTGAGAGTGTTTCCAGTGTGGGCGTGTGTTTCTTTCAAACTGAGTATCTTTCTATCGTTTGAGTATGTTTACTATTGCAATTTGAGTATCTTTTCAATTCTCGTTTGAGTATCTTTCTGTAAGCCTTTCTGATGCGAGTTTCTATTGAATTTGAGAGTGTTTCCAGTGTGGGCGTGTGTTTCTTTCAAACTGAATATCTTTCTATCGTTTGAGTATGTTTACAATTGCAATTTGAGTATCTTTTCAATTCTCGTTTGAGTATCTTTCTGTAAGCCTTTCTGATGCGAGTTTCTATTGAATTTGAGAGTGTTTCCAGTGTGGGCGTGTGTTTCTTTCAAACTGAGTATCTTTCTATCGTTTGAGTATGTTTACTATTGCACTTTGAGTATCTTTTCAATTCTCGTTTGAGTATCTTTCTGATGCGAGTTTCTATTGAATTTGAGAGTGTTTCCAGTGTGGGCGTGTGTTTCTTTCAAACTGAGTATCTTTCTATCGTTTGAGTATGTTTACTATTGCACTTTGAGTATCTTTTCAATTCTCGTTTCAGTATCTTTCTGATGCGAGTTTCTATTGAATTTGAGAGTGTTTCCAGTGTGGGCGTGTGTTTCTTTCAAACTGAGTATCTTTCTATCGTTTGAGTATGTTTACTATTGCACTTTGAGTATCTTTTCAATTCTCGTTTGAGTATCTTTCTTTAAGCCTTTCTTATGCGAGTTTCTATTGAATTTGAGAGTGTTTCCAGTGTGGGCGTGTGTTTCTTTCAAACTGAGTATCTTTCTATCGTTTGAGTATGTTTACTATTGCACTTTGAGTATCTTTTCAATTCTCGTTTCAGTATCTTTCTGATGCGAGTTTCTATTGAATTTGAGAGTGTTTCCAGTGTGGGCGTGTGTTTCTTTCAAACTGAGTATCTTTCTATCGTTTGAGTATGTTTACTAGTGCACTTTGAGTATCTTTTCAATTCTCGTTTGAGTATCTTTCTGATGCGAGTTTCTATTGAATTTGAGAGTGTTTCCAGTGTGGGCGTGTGTTTCTTTCAAACTGAGTATCTTTCTATCGTTTGAGTATGTTTACTATTGCAATTTGAGTATCTTTTCAATTCTCATTTAAGTATCTTTCTGATGCGAGTTTCTATTGAATTTGAGAGTGTTTCCAGTGTGGGCGTGTGTTTCTTTCAAACTGAGTATCTTTCTATCGTTTGAGTATGTTTACAATTGCAATTTGAGTATCTTTTCAATTCTCGTTTGAGTATCTTTCTGTAAGCCTTTCTGATGCGAGTTTCTATTGAATTTGAGAGTGTTTCCAGTGTGGGCGTGTGTTTCTTTCAAACTGAGTATCTTTCTATCGTTTGAGTATGTTTACTATTGCACTTTGAGTATCTTTTCAATTCTCGTTTGAGTATCTTTCTGTAAGCCTTTCTTATGCGAGTTTCTATTGAATTTGAGAGTGTTTCCAGTGTGGGCGTGTGTTTCTTTCAAACTGAGTATCTTTCTATCGTTTGAGTATGTTTACTATTGCACTTTGAGTATCTTTTCAATTCTCGTTTGAGTATCTTTCTTTAAGCCTTTCTTATGCGAGTTTCTATTGAATTTGAGAGTGTTTCCAGTGTGGGCGTGTGTTTCTTTCAAACTGAGTATCTTTCTATCGTTTGAGTATGTTTACTATTACACTTTGAGTATCTTTTCAATTCTCGTTTCAGTATCTTTCTGATGCGAGTTTCTATTGAATTTGAGAGTGTTTCCAGTGTGGGCGTGTGTTTCTTTCAAACTGAGTATCTTTCTATCGTTTGAGTATGTTTACTATTGCACTTTGAGTATCTTTTCAATTCTCGTTTGAGTATCTTTCTGTAAGCCTTTCTTATGCGAGTTTCTATTGAATTTGAGAGTGTTTCCAGTGTGGGCGTGTGTTTCTTTCAAACTGAGTATCTTTCTATCGTTTGAGTATGTTTACTATTACACTTTGAGTATCTTTTCAATTCTCGTTTCAGTATCTTTCTGATGCGAGTTTCTATTGAATTTGAGAGTGTTTCCAGTGTGGGCGTGTGTTTCTTTCAAACTGAGTATCTTTCTATCGTTTGAGTATGTTTACTAGTGCACTTTGAGTATCTTTTCAATTCTCGTTTGAGTATCTTTCTGATGCGAGTTTCTATTGAATTTGAGAGTGTTTCCAGTGTGGGCGTGTGTTTCTTTCAAACTGAGTATCTTTCTATCGTTTGAGTATGTTTACTATTGCAATTTGAGTATCTTTTCAATTCTCGTTTGAGTATCTTTCTGTAAGCCTTTCTGATGCGAGTTTCTATTGAATTTGAGAGTGTTTCCAGTGTGGGCGTGTGTTTCTTTCAAACTGAATATCTTTCTATCGTTTGAGTATGTTTACAATTGCAATTTGAGTATCTTTTCAATTCTCGTTTGAGTATCTTTCTGTAAGCCTTTCTGATGCGAGTTTCTATTGAATTTGAGAGTGTTTCCAGTGTGGGCGTGTGTTTCTTTCAAACTGAGTATCTTTCTATCGTTTGAGTATGTTTACTATTGCACTTTGAGTATCTTTTCAATTCTCGTTTGAGTATCTTTCTGATGCGAGTTTCTATTGAATTTGAGAGTGTTTCCAGTGTGGGCGTGTGTTTCTTTCAAACTGAGTATCTTTCTATCGTTTGAGTATGTTTACTATTGCACTTTGAGTATCTTTTCAATTCTCGTTTCAGTATCTTTCTGATGCGAGTTTCTATTGAATTTGAGAGTGTTTCCAGTGTGGGCGTGTGTTTCTTTCAAACTGAGTATCTTTCTATCGTTTGAGTATGTTTACTATTGCACTTTGAGTATCTTTTCAATTCTCGTTTGAGTATCTTTCTTTAAGCCTTTCTGATGCGAGTTTCTATTGAATTTGAGAGTGTTTCCAGTGTGGGCGTGTGTTTCTTTCAAACTGAGTATCTTTCTATCGTTTGAGTATGTTTACTATTACACTTTGAGTATCTTTTCAATTCTCGTTTCAGTATCTTTCTGATGCGAGTTTCTATTGAATTTGAGAGTGTTTCCAGTGTGGGCGTGTGTTTCTTTCAAACTGAGTATCTTTCTATCGTTTGAGTATGTTTACTAGTGCACTTTGAGTATCTTTTCAATTCTCGTTTGAGTATCTTTCTGATGCGAGTTTCTATTGAATTTGAGTGTGTTTCCAGTGTGGGCGTGTGTTTCTTTCAAACAGAGTATCTTTCTATCGTTTGAGTATGTTTACTATTGCAATTTGAGTATCTTTTCAATTCTCATTTAAGTATCTTTCTGATGCGAGTTTCTATTGAATTTGAGAGTGTTTCCAGTGTGGGCGTGTGTTTCTTTCAAACTGAGTATCTTTCTATCGTTTGAGTATGTTTACAATTGCAATTTGAGTATCTTTTCAATTCTCGTTTGAGTATCTTTCTGTAAGCCTTTCTGATGCGAGTTTCTATTGAATTTGAGAGTGTTTCCAGTGTGGGCGTGTGTTTCTTTCAAACTGAGTATCTTTCTATCGTTTGAGTATGTTTACTATTGCACTTTGAGTATCTTTTCAATTCTCGTTTGAGTATCTTTCTGTAAGCCTTTCTTATGCGAGTTTCTATTGAATTTGAGAGTGTTTCCAGTGTGGGCGTGTGTTTCTTTCAAACTGAGTATCTTTCTATCGTTTGAGTATGTTTACTATTGCACTTTGAGTATCTTTTCAATTCTCGTTTGAGTATCTTTCTGATGCGAGTTTCTATTGAATTTGAGAGTGTTTCCAGTGTGGGCGTGTGTTTCTTTCAAACTGAGTATCTTTTTATCGTTTGAGTATGTTTACTATTGCACTTTGAGTATCTTTTCAATTCTCGTTTGAGTATCTTTCTGATGCGAGTTTCTATTGAATTTGAGAGTGTTTCCATTGTGGGCGTGTGTTTCTTTCAAACTGAGTATCTTTCTATCGTTTGAGTATGTTTACTATTGCAATTTGAGTATCTTTTCAATTCTCGTTTGAGTATCTTTCTGATGCGAGTTTCTATTGAATTTGAGAGTGTTTCCAGTGTGGGCGTGTGTTTCTTTCAAACTGAATATCTTTCTATCGTTTGAGTATGTTTACTATTGCACTTTGAGTATCTTTTCAATTCTCGTTTGAGTATCTTTCTTTAAGCCTTTCTTATGCGAGTTTCTATTGAATTTGAGAGTGTTTCCAGTGTGGGCGTGTGTTTCTTTCAAACTGAGTATCTTTCTATCGTTTGAGTATGTTTACTATTACACTTTGAGTATCTTTTCAATTCTCGTTTCAGTATCTTTCTGATGCGAGTTTCTATTGAATTTGAGAGTGTTTCCAGTGTGGGCGTGTGTTTCTTTCAAACTGAGTATCTTTCTATCGTTTGAGTATGTTTACTATTGCACTTTGAGTATCTTTTCAATTCTCGTTTGAGTATCTTTCTGTAAGCCTTTCTTATGCGAGTTTCTATTGAATTTGAGAGTGTTTCCAGTGTGGGCGTGTGTTTCTTTCAAACTGAGTATCTTTCTATCGTTTGAGTATGTTTACTATTACACTTTGAGTATCTTTTCAATTCTCGTTTCAGTATCTTTCTGATGCGAGTTTCTATTGAATTTGAGAGTGTTTCCAGTGTGGGCGTGTGTTTCTTTCAAACTGAGTATCTTTCTATCGTTTGAGTATGTTTACTAGTGCACTTTGAGTATCTTTTCAATTCTCGTTTGAGTATCTTTCTGATGCGAGTTTCTATTGAATTTGAGAGTGTTTCCAGTGTGGGCGTGTGTTTCTTTCAAACTGAGTATCTTTCTATCGTTTGAGTATGTTTACTATTGCAATTTGAGTATCTTTTCAATTCTCGTTTGAGTATCTTTCTGTAAGCCTTTCTGATGCGAGTTTCTATTGAATTTGAGAGTGTTTCCAGTGTGGGCGTGTGTTTCTTTCAAACTGAATATCTTTCTATCGTTTGAGTATGTTTACAATTGCAATTTGAGTATCTTTTCAATTCTCGTTTGAGTATCTTTCTGTAAGCCTTTCTGATGCGAGTTTCTATTGAATTTGAGAGTGTTTCCAGTGTGGGCGTGTGTTTCTTTCAAACTGAGTATCTTTCTATCGTTTGAGTATGTTTACTATTGCACTTTGAGTATCTTTTCAATTCTCGTTTGAGTATCTTTCTGATGCGAGTTTCTATTGAATTTGAGAGTGTTTCCAGTGTGGGCGTGTGTTTCTTTCAAACTGAGTATCTTTCTATCGTTTGAGTATGTTTACTATTGCACTTTGAGTATCTTTTCAATTCTCGTTTCAGTATCTTTCTGATGCGAGTTTCTATTGAATTTGAGAGTGTTTCCAGTGTGGGCGTGTGTTTCTTTCAAACTGAGTATCTTTCTATCGTTTGAGTATGTTTACTATTGCACTTTGAGTATCTTTTCAATTCTCGTTTGAGTATCTTTCTTTAAGCCTTTCTTATGCGAGTTTCTATTGAATTTGAGAGTGTTTCCAGTGTGGGCGTGTGTTTCTTTCAAACTGAGTATCTTTCTATCGTTTGAGTATGTTTACTATTACACTTTGAGTATCTTTTCAATTCTCGTTTCAGTATCTTTCTGATGCGAGTTTCTATTGAATTTGAGAGTGTTTCCAGTGTGGGCGTGTGTTTCTTTCAAACTGAGTATCTTTCTATCGTTTGAGTATGTTTACTAGTGCACTTTGAGTATCTTTTCAATTCTCGTTTGAGTATCTTTCTGATGCGAGTTTCTATTGAATTTGAGAGTGTTTCCAGTGTGGGCGTGTGTTTCTTTCAAACTGAGTATCTTTCTATCGTTTGAGTATGTTTACTATTGCAATTTGAGTATCTTTTCAATTCTCATTTAAGTATCTTTCTGATGCGAGTTTCTATTGAATTTGAGAGTGTTTCCAGTGTGGGCGTGTGTTTCTTTCAAACTGAGTATCTTTCTATCGTTTGAGTATGTTTACAATTGCAATTTGAGTATCTTTTCAATTCTCGTTTGAGTATCTTTCTGTAAGCCTTTCTGATGCGAGTTTCTATTGAATTTGAGAGTGTTTCCAGTGTGGGCGTGTGTTTCTTTCAAACTGAGTATCTTTCTATCGTTTGAGTATGTTTACTATTGCACTTTGAGTATCTTTTCAATTCTCGTTTGAGTATCTTTCTGTAAGCCTTTCTTATGCGAGTTTCTATTGAATTTGAGAGTGTTTCCAGTGTGGGCGTGTGTTTCTTTCAAACTGAGTATCTTTCTATCGTTTGAGTATGTTTACTATTGCACTTTGAGTATCTTTTCAATTCTCGTTTGAGTATCTTTCTGATGCGAGTTTCTATTGAATTTGAGAGTGTTTCCAGTGTGGGCGTGTGTTTCTTTCAAACTGAGTATCTTTCTATCGTTTGAGTATGTTTACAATTGCACTTTGAGTATCTTTTCAATTCTCGTTTGAGTATGTTTCTGTAAGCCTTTCTGATGCGAGTTTCTATTGAATTTGAGAGTGTTTCCAGTGTGGGCGTGTGTTCTTTTAAACTGAGTATCTTTCTATCGTTTGAGTATGTTTACTATTGCACTTTGAGTATCTTTTCAATTCTCGTTTGAGTATCTTTCTGTAAGCCTTTCTGATGCGAGTTTCTATTGAATTTGAGAGTGTTTCCAGTGTGGGCGTGTGTTTCTTTCAAACTGAGTATCTTTCTATCGTTTGAGTATGTTTACAATTGCAATTTGAGTATCTTTTCAATTCTCGTTTGAGTATCTTTCTGTAAGCCTTTCTGATGCGAGTTTCTATTGAATTTGAGAGTGTTTCCAGTGTGGGCGTGTGTTTCTTTCAAACTGAGTATCTTTCTATCGTTTGAGTATGTTTACTATTGCACTTTGAGTATCTTTTCAATTCTCGTTTGAGTATCTTTCTGTAAGCCTTTCTTATGCGAGTTTCTATTGAATTTGAGAGTGTTTCCAGTGTGGGCGTGTGTTTCTTTCAAACTGAGTATCTTTCTATCGTTTGAGTATGTTTACTATTGCACTTTGAGTATCTTTTCAATTCTCGTTTGAGTATCTTTCTGATGCGAGTTTCTATTGAATTTGAGAGTGTTTCCAGTGTGGGCGTGTGTTTCTTTCAAACTGAGTATCTGATAGGAGCACAAAGTGTCACGTTCTTAATATGTTTATGCCCTATTCTTACTCTTTGTTACCTCTTATTTAATAGGTTTTAGTTTCTTTTGTATGAATAAGTGTTTAGGTAGAGCTTATATCAATTATGAATGAATTGATGATGAAATCGTGCTAAGTGTTAATAATCCTTGTTGAGATATGATTCCTTGTTCGAGTAGGATTCATCCTTTCATATTTCTTTGTTTCTAACATACTTATTCTTATTAGGAAATACAAATCCATGTTGGAGAAGGAAAGCAATCCTAGTTCCACAAGGAAAGAGAAGATTTGCACTTAAAAGCCCAATCAATGCAAGAATGAAAATGCTGTCAAGATTCGTAGTCCAACTTCGACGGGCTCCCATGGATAGCTCCGATCGAGTTAGAAGACGTACCTTATATGGATAAAAAGGATTTTGAGTCTAGTTTCTGTAGGATTTGGAATCAAATCAATATCGTATTCCTACAGGGAGATATGACCAAATCATTACTCGGAGGTCAGGTGAGCTCGTCGGAATTATCTCAGCCATTGATTTGCTTTTGATCCAAGGGTTATGAGGGAAACTTGGGACCTTGTTTGTCCTGCATATAGAGCACAAATATGATCAGAATATCCATTAATCCATGCACCAAAGAATGTCAAAGAAGGCATGCAGCAAATTAAATGAGAAGAGGCAAGAAAGTCAAAGAAGGCATGCAGCAAATTTAATGAGGAAATGTAAGAAAAATCAAACATGGCTGCAACAATTAAGACTTTTGATGCCTCCCTAATTCAAAGGAAGAAATTTGTGCAAAAGAAATCAGCATTAAAGGAGGAAGAAGATATGCAATTAATGCAAAAGATATGCAATCCTTATAGAAATCAGAATTCTGGCACTGCAGATCATCCAACTTTGACGAGCTCTCCTTGACAGCTCAAAAGGATTGAGAAAATGTACCTTATATGGATGAAAAGCCACGGAAGTCTAGTTGAATTTGCCAGTTGGAATCATCTCAATATCTATTTTCTAGAGAAAGTTATGTCCACAACAAGGGACAAAGGTCAGATCTGCCGAATCTAGGAAACCTCAACCAATTTAGTTTCAACTTTGTGGACTTTGTGGCCATCTTCCCTTGGGTTTCTTCCTCTATATATAGCACCTCAATTCCACAGAAAAACATCATCAACCTTGTGCACATACTAGCCAAAGCTCTACCAAATTTCATACTCACCCATCCAAGAAATCCTAAAACCGATTCCACCATTCTCCACCAATCCTTAGCCTTCAAGCACGCTTGTGAAGAGGTTTCATCCCCTTGGAAAGCCACGGCTACACCTTGTGAGATCGCTTGATTGATAAAGTGTAACCATGATTCTCTCTATGTTTATTTCGGTTTTTGGTTTTTCTTGTTCTTGGTTGTGTATGTGTTTTGGTCATTGTAAACTTGTTTCAATTTTGTCTATAAGATAGTTACTTGTTTCAAATTATATAAAGTTTCGATTTTAGGTTTGTAGTTCTATGATTTTAGTTTATGCCGTGACATGTCTTTGTGTGATTTCGAGAGTATCTATGTGTTATGTATACGCTTGTAGCGTGATATTTAGGTTGTTGGATTTATGACTTATGCTATGAACATGTTTATCTTTTCTATGTGATTTTCGAAATTGCATGATTGGGGGTTAAGTAGGTGACATGCTTAATGAATTCAATATGCATGGCTTTGAAGTTGCATCGTAGGATAAGTATGTTAGATTTCGATTAAGACCGCTTGGAATGAATCGAATGTGTTAAGTGTCTATGTGTTTAGGTTACTGCTTAGGACCCTAATTGCATAATCCAACCTTAGTTATTCATGATAGTGTCTCTGCAAGACTGTTAAAGGAGGACTAGAATCTAATTTTCGTTAGCTTTGTATGATTTGTTTTGGTAATGTATTATGTGTTGGTTGGTTGATCACATGTATATATTAGTTTAGGTTTATTTTATGTTTGATCCGAAATATATTCCAAAATCCTCAAACTCTTATGAATTCGTTGTTAAATGTTTGTGATTCTATGCCCTGGTTGGATCCCCGGTTTGTGAACGATACCCTCTTGCTTTATACAACTAACGATGCTTACAGGGTTAATATTGATCTCGAGTAATCGAACCGATCAGTATCTTTCTATCGTTTGAGTATGTTTACAATTGCACTTTGAGTATCTTTTCAATTCTCGTTTGAGTATGTTTCTGTAAGCCTTTCTGATGCGAGTTTCTATTGAATTTGAGAGTGTTTCCAGTGTGGGCGTGTGTTTCTTTCAAACTGAGTATCTTTCTATCGTTTGAGTATGTTTACTATTGCAATTTGAGTATCTTTTCAATTCTCGTTTGAGTATCTTTCTGATGCGAGTTTCTATTGAATTTGAGAGTGTTTCCAGTGTGGGCGTGTGTTTCTTTCAAACTGAGTATCTTTCTATCGTTTGAGTATGTTTACTATTGCAATTTGAGTATCTTTTCAATTCTCGTTTCAGTATCATTCTGAACGGCTTTCGATGCGAGTTTTTCTTGAATTTGAGAGTGTTTCCAGTGTGGGCGTGTGTTCTTTCAAACTGAGTATCTTTCTATCGTTTGAGTATGTTTACTATTGCACTTTGAGTATCTTTTCAATTCTCGTTTGAGTATCTTTCTGTAAGCCTTTCTGATGCGAGTTTTTATTTAATTTGAGAGTCTTTCCAGTGTGGGCCTGTGTTTCTTTCAAACTGAATATCTTTCTATCGTTTGAGTATGTTTACAATTGCATTTTGAGTATCTTTTCAATTCTCATTTGAGTATCTTTCTTAACGGCTTTCGATGCGAGTTTTTCTTGAATTTGAGAGTGTTTCCAGTGTGGGCGTGTGTTTCTTTCAAACTGAGTATCTTTCTATCGTTTGAGTATGTTTACTATTGCAATTTGAGTATCTTTTCAATTCTCGTTTCAGTATCATTCTGAACGGCTTTCGATGCGAGTTTTTCTTGAATTTCAGAGTGTTTCCAGTGTGGGCGTGTGTTTCTTTCAAACTGAGTATCTTTCTATCGTTTGAGTAAGTTTACTATTGCACTTTGAGTATCTTTTCAATTCTCGTTTGAGTATCTTTCTGTAAGCCTTTCTTATGCGAGTTTCTATTGAATTTGAGAGTGTTTCCAGTGTGAGCGTGTGTTTCTTTCAAACTGAGTATCTTTCTATCGTTTGAGTATGTTTACTATTGCACTTTGAGTATCTTTTCAATTCTCGTTTGAGTATCTTTCTGATGCGAGTTTCTATTGAATTTGAGAGTGTTTCCAGTGTGGGCGTGTGTTTCTTTCAAACTGAGTATCTTTCTATCGTTTGAGTAAGTTTACTATTGCAATTTGAGTATCTTTTCAATTCTCGTTTGAGTATCTTTCTGATGCGAGTTTATATTGAATTTGAGAGTGTTTCCAGTGTGGGCGTGTGTTTCTTTCAAACTGAGTATCTTTCTATCGTTTGAGTATGTTTACTATTGCAATTTGAGTATCTTTTCAATTCTCGTTTGAGTATCTTTCTGATGCGAGTTTCTATTGAATTTGAGAGTGTTTCCAGTGTGGGCGTGTGTTTCTTTCAAACTGAGTATCTTTCTATCGTTTGAGTATGTTTACTATTGCAATTTGAGTATCTTTTCAATTCTCGTTTCAGTATCATTCTGAACGGCTTTCGATGCGAGTTTTTCTTGAATTTGAGAGTGTTTCCAGTGTGGGCGTGTGTTCTTTCAAACTGAGTATCTTTCTATCGTTTGAGTATGTTTACTATTGCACTTTGAGTATCTTTTCAATTCTCGTTTGAGTATCTTTCTGTAAGCCTTTCTGATGCGAGTTTTTATTTAATTTGAGAGTCTTTCCAGTGTGGGCCTGTGTTTCTTTCAAACTGAATATCTTTCTATCGTTTGAGTATGTTTACTATTGCACTTTGAGTATCTTTTCAATTCTCATTTGAGTATCTTTCTTAACGGCTTTCGATGCGAGTTTTTCTTGAATTTGAGAGTGTTTCCAGTGTGGGCGTGTGTTTCTTTCAAACTGAGTATCTTTCTATCGTTTGAGTATGTTTACTATTGCAATTTGAGTATCTTTTCAATTCTCGTTTCAGTATCATTCTGAACGGCTTTCGATGCGAGTTTTTCTTGAATTTGAGAGTGTTTCCAGTGTGGGCGTGTGTTTCTTTCAAACTGAGTATCTTTCTATCGTTTGAGTAAGTTTACTATTGCACTTTGAGTATCTTTTCAATTCTCGTTTGAGTATCTTTCTGTAAGCCTTTCTTATGCGAGTTTCTATTGAATTTGAGACTGTTTCCAGTGTGGGCGTGTGTTTCTTTCAAACTGAGTATCTTTCTATCGTTTGAGTATGTTTACTATTGCACTTTGAGTATCTTTTCAATTCTCGTTTGAGTATCTTTCTGATGCGAGTTTCTATTGAATTTGAGAGTGTTTCCAGTGTGGGCGTTTGTTTCTTTCAAACTGAGTATCTTTCTATCGTTTGAGTAAGTTTACTATTGCAATTTGAGTATCTTTTCAATTCTCGTTTGAGTATCTTTCTGATGCGAGTTTATATTGAATTTGAGAGTGTTTCCAGTGTGGGCGTGTGTTTCTTTCAAACTGAGTATCTTTCTATCGTTTGAGTATGTTTACTATTGCAATTTGAGTATCTTTTCAATTCTCGTTTGAGTATCTTTCTGATGCGAGTTTCTATTGAATTTGAGAGTGTTTCCAGTGTGGGCGTGTGTTTCTTTCAAACTGAGTATCTTTCTATCGTTTGAGTATGTTTACTATTGCAATTTGAGTATCTTTTCAATTCTCGTTTCAGTATCATTCTGAACGGCTTTCGATGCGAGTTTTTCTTGAATTTGAGAGTGTTTCCAGTGTGGGCGTGTGTTCTTTCAAACTGAGTATCTTTCTATCGTTTGAGTATGTTTACTATTGCACTTTGAGTATCTTTTCAATTCTCGTTTGAGTATCTTTCTGTAAGCCTTTCTGATGCGAGTTTTTATTTAATTTGAGAGTCTTTCCAGTGTGGGCCTGTGTTTCTTTCAAACTGAATATCTTTCTATCGTTTGAGTATGTTTACAATTGCATTTTGAGTATTTCAATTCTCATTTGAGTATCTTTCTTAACGGCTTTCGATGCGAGTTTTTCTTGAATTTGAGAGTGTTTCCAGTGTGGGCGTGTGTTTCTTTCAAACTGAGTATCTTTCTATCGTTTGAGTATGTTTACTATTGCAATTTGAGTATCTTTTCAATTCTCGTTTCAGTATCATTCTGAACGGCTTTCGATGCGAGTTTTTCTTGAATTTCAGAGTGTTTCCAGTGTGGGCGTGTGTTTCTTTCAAACTGAGTATCTTTCTATCGTTTGAGTAAGTTTACTATTGCACTTTGAGTATCTTTTCAATTCTCGTTTGAGTATCTTTCTGTAAGCCTTTCTTATGCGAGTTTCTATTGAATTTGAGAGTGTTTCCAGTGTGAGCGTGTGTTTCTTTCAAACTGAGTATCTTTCTATCGTTTGAGTATGTTTACTATTGCACTTTGAGTATCTTTTCAATTCTCGTTTGAGTATCTTTCTGATGCGAGTTTCTATTGAATTTGAGAGTGTTTCCAGTGTGGGCGTGTGTTTCTTTCAAACTGAGTATCTTTCTATCGTTTGAGTATGTTTACTATTGCAATTTGAGTATCTTTTCAATTCTCGTTTGAGTATCTTTCTGATGCGAGTTTATATTGAATTTGAGAGTGTTTCCAGTGTGGGCGTGTGTTTCTTTCAAACTGAGTATCTTTCTATCGTTTGAGTATGTTTACTATTGCAATTTGAGTATCTTTTCAATTCTCGTTT
>NW_026089429.1:0-50383 GCF_933775445.1 Argentina anserina | reverse complement strand
TGTGGGCGTGTGTTTCTTTCAAACTGAGTATCTTTCTATCGTTTGAGTATGTTTACTATTGCACTTTGAGTACCTTTTCAATTCTCGTTTGAGTATCTTTCTGTAAGGCTTTCTGATGCGAGTTTCTATTGAATTTGAGAGTGTTTCTAGTGTGGGCGTGTGTTTCTTTCAAACTGAGTATCTTTCTATCGTTTGAGTATGTTTACTATTGCAATTTGAGTATCTTTTCAATTCTCGTTTGAGTATCTTTCTGAACGGCTTTCGATGCTAGTTTTTCTTGAATTTGAGAGTGTTTCCAATGTGGGCGTGTGTTTCTTTCAAACTGAGTATCTTTCTATCGTTTGAGTATGTTTACTATTGCAATTTGAGTATCTTTTCAATTCTCGTTTGAGTATCTTTCTGAACGGCTTTCGATGCGAGTTTTTCTTGAATTTGAGTGTTTTTCCAGTGTGGGCGTGTGTTTCTTTCAAACTGAGTATCTTTCTATCGTTTGAGTATGTTTACTATTGCACTTTGAGTATCTTTTCAATTCTCGTTTGAGTATCTTTCTGTAAGGCTTTCTGATGCGAGTTTCTATTGAATTTGAGAGTGTTTCTAGTGTGGGCGTGTGTTTCTTTCAAACTGAGTATCTTTCTATCGTTTGAGTATGTTTACTATTGCAATTTGAGTATCTTTTCAATTCTCGTTTGAGTATCTTTCCGAACGGCTTTCGATGCGAGTTTTTCTTGAATTTGAAAGTGTTTCCACTGTGGGCGTGTGTTTCTTTCAAACTGAGTATCTTTCTATCGTTTGAGTATGTTTACTATTGCACTTTGAGTACCTTTTCAATTCTCGTTTGAGTATCTTTCTGTAAGGCTTTCTGATGCGAGTTTCTATTGAATTTGAGAGTGTTTCTAGTGTGGGCGTGTGTTTCTTTCAAACTGAGTATCTTTCTATCGTTTGAGTATGTTTACTATTGCAATTTGAGTATCTTTTCAATTCTCGTTTGAGTATCTTTCTGAACGGCTTTCGATGCTAGTTTTTCTTGAATTTGAGAGTGTTTCCAATGTGGGCGTGTTTTTCTTTCAAACTGAGTATCTTTCTATCGTTTGAGTATGTTTACTATTGCAATTTGAGTATCTTTTCAATTCTCGTTTGAGTATCTTTCTGAACGGCTTTCGATGCGAGTTTTTCTTGAATTTGAGTGTTTTTCCAGTGTGGGCGTGTGTTTCTTTCAAACTGAGTATCTTTCTATCGTTTGAGTATGTTTACTATTGCACTTTGAGTACCTTTTCAATTCTCGTTTGAGTATCTTTCTGAACGGCTTTCGATGCGAGTTTTTCTTGAATTTGAGTGTTTTTCCAGTGTGGGCGTGTGTTTCTTTCAAACTGAGTATCTTTCTATCGTTTGAGTATGTTTACTATTGCAATTCGAGTATCTTTTCAATTCTCGTTTGAGTATCTTTCTGTAAGCCTTTCTGATGCGAGTTTCTATTGAATTTGAGAGTGTTTCCAGTGTGGGCGTGTGTTTCTTTCAAACTGAGTATCTTTCTATCGTTTGAGTATGTTTACTATTGCACTTTGAGTATCTTTTCAATTCTCGTTTGAGTATCTTTCTGTAAGGCTTTCTGATGCGAGTTTCTATTGAATTTGAGAGTGTTTCTAGTGTGGGCGTGTGTTTCTTTCAAACTGAGTATCTTTCTATCGTTTGAGTATGTTTACTATTGCAATTCGAGTATCTTTTCAATTCTCGTTTGAGTATCTTTCTGTAAGCCTTTCTGATGCGAGTTTCTATTGAATTTGAGAGTGTTTCCTGTGTGGGCGTGTGTTTCTTTCAAACTGAGTATCTTTCTATCGTTTGAGTATGTTTACTATTGCACTTTGAGTATCTTTTCAATTCTCGTTTGAGTATCTTTCTGTAAGGCTTTCTGATGCGAGTTTCTATTGAATTTGAGAGTGTTTCTAGTGTGGGCGTGTGTTTCTTTCAAACTGAGTATCTTTCTATCGTTTGAGTATGTTTACTATTGCAATTTGAGTATCTTTTCAATTCTCGTTTGAGTATCTTTCCGAACGGCTTTCGATGCGAGTTTTTCTTGAATTTGAAAGTGTTTCCACTGTGGGCGTGTGTTTCTTTCAAACTGAGTATCTTTCTATCGTTTGAGTATGTTTACTATTGCACTTTGAGTACCTTTTCAATTCTCGTTTGAGTATCTTTCTGTAAGGCTTTCTGATGCGAGTTTCTATTGAATTTGAGAGTGTTTCTAGTGTGGGCGTGTTTTCTTTCAAACTGAGTATCTCTCTATCGTTTGAGTATGTTTACTATTGCAATTTGAGTATCTTTTCAATTCTCGTTTGAGTATCTTTCCGAACGCTTTCGATGCGAGTTTTTCTTGAATTTGAAAGTGTTTCCACTGTGGGCGTGTGTTTCTTTCAAACTGAGTATCTTTCTATCGTTTGAGTATGTTTACTATTGCACTTTGAGTACCTTTTCAATTCTCGTTTGAGTATCTTTCTGTAAGGCTTTCTGATGCGAGTTTCTATTGAATTTGAGAGTGTTTCTAGTGTGGGCGTGTGTTTCTTTCAAACTGAGTATCTTTCTATCGTTTGAGTATGTTTACTATTGCAATTTGAGTATCTTTTCAATTCTCGTTTGAGTATCTTTCTGAACGGCTTTCGATGCTAGTTTTTCTTGAATTTGAGAGTGTTTCCAATGTGGGCGTGTGTTTCTTTCAAACTGAGTATCTTTCTATCGTTTGAGTATGTTTTACTATTGCAATTTGAGTATCTTTTCAATTCTCGTTTGAGTATCTTTCCGAACGGCTTTCGATGCGAGTTTTTCTTGAATTTGAGAGTGTTTCCAATGTGGGCGGTGTGTTTCTTTCAAACTGAGTATCTTTCTATCGTTTGAGTATGTTTACTATTGCACTTTGAGTACCTTTTCAATTCTCGTTTGAGTATCTTTCTGTAAGGCTTTCTGATGCGAGTTTCTATTGAATTTGAGAGTGTTTCTAGTGTGGGCGTGTGTTTCTTTCAAACTGAGTATCTTTCTATCGTTTGAGTATGTTTACTATTGCACTTTGAGTACCTTTTCAATTCTCGTTTGAGTATCTTTCTGTAAGGCTTTCTGATGCGAGTTTCTATTGAATTTGAGAGTGTTTCTAGTGTGGGCGTGTGTTTCTTTCAAACAGAGTATCTTTCTATCGTTTGAGTATGTTTACTATTGCAATTTGAGTATCTTTTCAATTCTCGTTTGAGTATCTTTCCGAACGGCTTTCGATGCGAGTTTTTCTTGAATTTGAAAGTGTTTCCACTGTGGGCGTGTGTTTCTTTCAAACTGAGTATCTTTCTATCGTTTGAGTATGTTTACTATTGCACTTTGAGTACCTTTTCAATTCTCGTTTGAGTATCTTTCTGTAAGGCTTTCTGATGCGAGTTTCTATTGAATTTGAGCGTGTTTCTAGTGTGGGCGTGTGTTTCTTTCAAACTGAGTATCTTTCTATCGTTTGAGTATGTTTACTATTGCAATTTGAGTATCTTTTCAATTCTCGTTTGAGTATCTTTCCGAACGGCTTTCGATGCGAGTTTTTCTTGAATTTGAAAGTGTTTCCACTGTGGGCGTGTGTTTCTTTCAAACTGAGTATCTTTCTATCGTTTGAGTATGTTTACTATTGCACTTTGAGTACCTTTTCAATTCTCGTTTGAGTATCTTTCTGTAAGGCTTTCTGATGCGAGTTTCTATTGAATTTGAGAGTGTTTCTAGTGTGGGCGTGTGTTTCTTTCAAACTGAGTATCTTTCTATCGTTTGAGTATGTTTACTATTGCAATTTGAGTATCTTTTCAATTCTCGTTTGAGTATCTTTCTGAACGGCTTTCGATGCTAGTTTTTCTTGAATTTGAGAGTGTTTCCAATGTGGGCGTGTGTTCTTTCAAACTGAGTATCTTTCTATCGTTTGAGTATGTTTACTATTGCAATTTGAGTATCTTTTCAATTCTCGTTTGAGTATCTTTCCGAACGGCTTTCGATGCGAGTTTTTCTTGAATTTGAGAGTGTTTCCAATGTGGGCGTGTGTTTCTTTCAAACTGAGTATCTTTCTATCGTTTGAGTATGTTTACTATTGCACTTTGAGTATCTTTTCAATTCTCGTTTGAGTATCTTTCTGTAAGGCTTTCTGATGCGAGTTTCTATTGAATTGAGAGTGTTTCTAGTGTGGGCGTGTGTTTCTTTCAAACTGAGTATCTTTCTATCGTTTGAGTATGTTTACTATTGCACTTGAGTACCTTTTCAATTCTCGTTTGAGTATCTTTCTGTAAGGCTTTCTGATGCGAGTTTCTATTGAATTTGAGAGTGTTTCTAGTGTGGGCGTGTGTTTCTTTCAAACAGAGTATCTTTCTATCGTTTGAGTATGTTTACTATTGCAATTTGAGTATCTTTTCAATTCTCGTTTGAGTATCTTTCCGAACGCTTTCGATGCGAGTTTTTCTTGAATTTGAAAGTGTTTCCACTGTGGGCGTGTGTTTCTTTCAAACTGAGTATCTTTCTATCGTTTGAGTATGTTTACTATTGCACTTTGAGTACCTTTTCAATTCTCGTTTGAGTATCTTTCTGTAAGGCTTTCTGATGCGAGTTTCTATTGAATTTGAGCGTGTTTCTAGTGTGGGCGTGTGTTTCTTTCAAACTGAGTATCTTTCTATCGTTTGAGTATGTTTACTATTGCAATTTGAGTATCTTTTCAATTCTCGTTTGAGTATCTTTCCGAACGGCTTTCGATGCGAGTTTTCTTGAATTTGAAAGTGTTTCCACTGTGGGCGTGTGTTTCTTTCAAACTGAGTATCTTTCTATCGTTTGAGTATGTTTACTATTGCACTTTGAGTACCTTTTCAATTCTCGTTTGAGTATCTTTCTGTAAGGCTTTCTGATGCGAGTTTCTATTGAATTTGAGAGTGTTTCTAGTGTGGGCGTGTGTTTCTTTCAAACTGAGTATCTTTCTATCGTTTGAGTATGTTTACTATTGCAATTCGAGTATCTTTTCAATTCTCGTTTGAGTATCTTTCTGTAAGCCTTTCTGATGCGAGTTTCTATTGAATTTGAGAGTGTTTCCAGTGTGGGCGTGTGTTTCTTTCAAACTGAGTATCTTTCTATCGTTTGAGTATGTTTACTATTGCACTTTGAGTATCTTTTCAATTCTCGTTTGAGTATCTTTCTGTAAGGCTTTCTGATGCGAGTTTCTATTGAATTTGAGAGTGTTTCTAGTGTGGGCGTGTGTTTCTTTCAAACTGAGTATCTTTCTATCGTTTGAGTATGTTTACTATTGCAATTCGAGTATCTTTTCAATTCTCGTTTGAGTATCTTTCTGTAAGCCTTTCTGATGCGAGTTTCTATTGAATTTGAGAGTGTTTCCTGTGTGGGCGTGTGTTTCTTTCAAACTGAGTATCTTTCTATCGTTTGAGTATGTTTACTATTGCACTTTGAGTATCTTTTCAATTCTCGTTTGAGTATCTTTCTGTAAGGCTTTCTGATGCGAGTTTCTATTGAATTTGAGAGTGTTTCTAGTGTGGGCGTGTGTTTCTTTCAAACTGAGTATCTTTCTATCGTTTGAGTATGTTTACTATTGCAATTTGAGTATCTTTTCAATTCTCGTTTGAGTATCTTTCCGAACGGCTTTCGATGCGAGTTTTTCTTGAATTTGAAAGTGTTTCCACTGTGGGCGTGTGTTTCTTTCAAACTGAGTATCTTTCTATCGTTTGAGTATGTTTACTATTGCACTTTGAGTACCTTTTCAATTCTCGTTTGAGTATCTTTCTGTAAGGCTTTCTGATGCGAGTTTCTATTGAATTTGAGAGTGTTTCTAGTGTGGGCGTGTGTTTCTTTCAAACTGAGTATCTTTCTATCGTTTGAGTATGTTTACTATTGCAATTTGAGTATCTTTTCAATTCTCGTTTGAGTATCTTTCCGAACGGCTTTCGATGCGAGTTTTTCTTGAATTTGAAAGTGTTTCCATCGTGGGCGTGTGTTCTTTCAAACTGAGTATCTTTCTATCGTTTGAGTATGTTTACTATTGCACTTTGAGTACCTTTTCAATTCTCGTTTGAGTATCTTTCTGTAAGGCTTTCTGATGCGAGTTTCTATTGAATTTGAGAGTGTTTCTAGTGTGGGCGTGTGTTTCTTTCAAACTGAGTATCTTTCTATCGTTTGAGTATGTTTACTATTGCAATTTGAGTATCTTTTCAATTCTCGTTTGAGTATCTTTCTGAACGCTTTCGATGCGAGTTTTTCTTGAATTTGAGAGTGTTTCCAATGTGGGCGTGTGTTTCTTTCAAACTGAGTATCTTTCTATCGTTTGAGTATGTTTACTATTGCAATTTGAGTATCTTTTCAATTCTCGTTTGAGTATCTTTCCGAACGGCTTTCGATGCGAGTTTTTCTTGAATTTGAGAGTGTTTCCAATGTGGGCGTGTGTTTCTTTCAAACTGAGTATCTTTCTATCGTTTGAGTATGTTTACTATTGCACTTTGAGTACCTTTTCAATTCTCGTTTGAGTATCTTTCTGTAAGGCTTTCTGATGCGAGTTTCTATTGAATTTGAGAGTGTTTCTAGTGTGGGCGTGTGTTTCTTTCAAACTGAGTATCTTTCTATCGTTTGAGTATGTTTACTATTGCACTTTGAGTACCTTTTCAATTCTCGTTTGAGTATCTTTCTGTAAGGCTTTCTGATGCGAGTTTCTATTGAATTTGAGAGTGTTTCTAGTGTGGGCGTGTGTTTCTTTCAAACAGAGTATCTTTCTATCGTTTGAGTATGTTTACTATTGCAATTTGAGTATCTTTTCAATTCTCGTTTGAGTATCTTTCCGAACGGCTTTCGATGCGAGTTTTTCTTGAATTTGAAAGTGTTTCCACTGTGGGCGTGTGTTTCTTTCAAACTGAGTATCTTTCTATCGTTTGAGTATGTTTACTATTGCACTTTGAGTACCTTTTCAATTCTCGTTTGAGTATCTTTCTGTAAGGCTTTCTGATGCGAGTTTCTATTGAATTTGAGCGTGTTTCTAGTGTGGGCGTGTGTTTCTTTCAAACTGAGTATCTTTCTATCGTTTGAGTATGTTTACTATTGCAATTTGAGTATCTTTTCAATTCTCGTTTGAGTATCTTTCCGAACGGCTTTCGATGCGAGTTTTTCTTGAATTTGAAAGTGTTTCCACTGTGGGCGTGTGTTTCTTTCAAACTGAGTATCTTTCTATCGTTTGAGTATGTTTACTATTGCACTTTGAGTACCTTTTCAATTCTCGTTTGAGTATCTTTCTGTAAGGCTTTCTGATGCGAGTTTCTATTGAATTTGAGAGTGTTTCTAGTGTGGGCGTGTGTTTCTTTCAAACTGAGTATCTTTCTATCGTTTGAGTATGTTTACTATTGCAATTTGAGTATCTTTTCAATTCTCGTTTGAGTATCTTTCCGAACGGCTTTCGATGCGAGTTTTTCTTGAATTTGAAAGTGTTTCCACTGTGGGCGTGTGTTTCTTTCAAACTGAGTATCTTTCTATCGTTTCAGTATGTTTACTATTGCACTTTGAGTACCTTTTCAATTCTCGTTTGAGTATCTTTCTGTAAGGCTTTCTGATGCGAGTTTCTATTGAATTTGAGAGTGTTTCTAGTGTGGGCGTGTGTTTCTTTCAAACTGAGTATCTTTCTATCGTTTGAGTATGTTTACTATTGCAATTTGAGTATCTTTTCAATTCTCGTTTGAGTATCTTTCCGAACGGCTTTCGATGCGAGTTTTTCTTGAATTTGAAAGTGTTTCCACTGTGGGCGTGTGTTTCTTTCAAACTGAGTATCTTTCTATCGTTTGAGTATGTTTACTATTGCACTTTGAGTACCTTTTCAATTCTCGTTTGAGTATCTTTCTGTAAGGCTTTCTGATGCGAGTTTCTATTGAATTTGAGAGTGTTTCTAGTGTGGGCGTGTGTTTCTTTCAAACTGAGTATCTTTCTATCGTTTGAGTATGTTTACTATTGCAATTTGAGTATCTTTTCAATTCTCGTTTGAGTATCTTTCTGAACGGCTTTCGATGCTAGTTTTTCTTGAATTTGAGAGTGTTTCCAATGTGGGCGTGTGTTTCTTTCAAACTGAGTATCTTTCTATCGTTTGAGTATGTTTACTATTGCAATTTGAGTATCTTTTCAATTCTCGTTTGAGTATCTTTCTGAACGGCTTTCGATGCGAGTTTTTCTTGAATTTGAGTGTTTTTCCACTGTGGGCGTGTGTTTCTTTCAAACTGAGTATCTTTCTATCGTTTGAGTATGTTTACTATTGCACTTTGAGTACCTTTTCAATTCTCGTTTGAGTATCTTTCTGTAAGGCTTTCTGATGCGAGTTTCTATTGAATTTGAGAGTGTTTCTAGTGTGGGCGTGTGTTTCTTTCAAACTGAGTATCTTTCTATCGTTTGAGTATGTTTACTATTGCAATTTGAGTATCTTTTCAAATCTCGTTTGAGTATCTTTCCGAACGGCTTTCGATGCGAGTTTTTCTTGAATTTGAGAGTGTTTCCACTGTGGGCGTGTGTTTCTTTCAAACTGAGTATCTTTCTATCGTTTGAGTATGTTTACTATTGCACTTTGAGTACCTTTTCAATTCTCGTTTGAGTATCTTTCTGTAAGGCTTTCTGATGCGAGTTTCTATTGAATTTGAGAGTGTTTCTAGTGTGGGCGTGTGTTTCTTTCAAACTGAGTATCTTTCTATCGTTTGAGTATGTTTACTATTGCAATTTGAGTATCTTTTCAATTCTCGTTTGAGTATCTTTCTGAACGGCTTTCGATGCGAGTTTTTCTTGAATTTGAGAGTGTTTCCAATGTGGGCGTGTGTTTCTTTCAAACTGAGTATCTTTCTATCGTTTGAGTATGTTTACTATTGCACTTTGAGTACCTTTTCAATTCTCGTTTGAGTATCTTTCTGTAAGGCTTTCTGATGCGAGTTTCTATTGAATTTGAGAGTGTTTCTAGTGTGGGCGTGTGTTTCTTTCAAACTGAGTATCTTTCTATCGTTTGAGTATGTTTACTATTGCAATTCGAGTATCTTTTCAATTCTCGTTTGAGTATCTTTCTGTAAGCCTTTCTGATGCGAGTTTCTATTGAATTTGAGAGTGTTTCCAGTGTGGGCGTGTGTTTCTTTCAAACTGAGTATCTTTCTATCGTTTGAGTATGTTTACTATTGCAATTTGAGTATCTTTTCAATTCTCGTTTGAGTATCTTTCCGAACGGCTTTCGATGCGAGTTTTTCTTGAATTTGAGAGTGTTTCCAATGTGGGCGTGTGTTTTCTTTCAAACTGAGTATCTTTCTATCGTTTGAGTATGTTTACTATTGCACTTTGAGTACCTTTTCAATTCTCGTTTGAGTATCTTTCTGTAAGGCTTTCTGATGCGAGTTTCTATTGAATTTGAGAGTGTTTCTAGTGTGGGCGTGTGTTTCTTTCAAACTGAGTATCTTTCTATCGTTTGAGTATGTTTACTATTGCACTTTGAGTACCTTTTCAATTCTCGTTTGAGTATCTTTCTGTAAGGCTTTCTGATGCGAGTTTCTATTGAATTTGAGAGTGTTTCTAGTGTGGGCGTGTGTTTCTTTCAAACAGAGTATCTTTCTATCGTTTGAGTATGTTTACTATTGCAATTTGAGTATCTTTTCAATTCTCGTTTGAGTATCTTTCCGAACGGCTTTCGATGCGAGTTTTTCTTGAATTTGAAAGTGTTTCCACTGTGGGCGTGTGTTTCTTTCAAACTGAGTATCTTTCTATCGTTTGAGTATGTTTACTATTGCACTTTGAGTACCTTTTCAATTCTCGTTTGAGTATCTTTCTGTAAGGCTTTCTGATGCGAGTTTCTATTGAATTTGAGCGTGTTTCTAGTGTGGGCGTGTGTTTCTTTCAAACTCAGTATCTTTCTATCGTTTGAGTATGTTTACTATTGCAATTTGAGTATCTTTTCAATTCTCGTTTGAGTATCTTTCCGAACGGCTTTCGATGCTAGTTTTTCTTGAATTTGAGAGTGTTTCCAATGTGGGCGTGTGTTTCTTTCAAACTGAGTATCTTTCTATCGTTTGAGTATGTTTACTATTGCAATTTGAGTATCTTTTCAATTCTCGTTTGAGTATCTTTCTGAACGGCTTTCGATGCGAGTTTTTCTTGAATTTGAGTGTTTTTCCACTGTGGGCGTGTGTTTCTTTCAAACTGAGTATCTTTCTATCGTTTGAGTATGTTTACTATTGCACTTTGAGTACCTTTTCAATTCTCGTTTGAGTATCTTTCTGTAAGGCTTTCTGATGCGAGTTTCTATTGAATTTGAGAGTGTTTCTAGTGTGGGCGTGTGTTTCTTTCAAACTGAGTATCTTTCTATCGTTTGAGTATGTTTACTATTGCACTTTGAGTACCTTTTCAATTCTCGTTTGAGTATCTTTCTGTAAGGCTTTCTGATGCGAGTTTCTATTGAATTTGAGCGTGTTTCTAGTGTGGGCGTGTGTTTCTTTCAAACTGAGTATCTTTCTATCGTTTGAGTATGTTTACTATTGCAATTTGAGTATCTTTTCAATTCTCGTTTGAGTATCTTTCCGAACGGCTTTCGATGCGAGTTTTTCTTGAATTTGAAAGTGTTTCCACTGTGGGCGTGTGTTTCTTTCAAACTGAGTATCTTTCTATCGTTTGAGTATGTTTACTATTGCACTTTGAGTACCTTTTCAATTCTCGTTTGAGTATCTTCTGTAAGGCTTTCTGATGCGAGTTTCTATTGAATTTGAGAGTGTTTCTAGTGTGGGCGTGTGTTTCTTTCAAACTGAGTATCTTTCTATCGTTTGAGTATGTTTACTATTGCAATTTGAGTATCTTTTCAATTCTCGTTTGAGTATCTTTCTGAACGGCTTTCGATGCGAGTTTTTCTTGAATTTGAGAGTGTTTCCAATGTGGGCGTGTGTTTCTTTCAAACTGAGTATCTTTCTATCGTTTGAGTATGTTTACTATTGCACTTTGAGTACCTTTTCAATTCTCGTTTGAGTATCTTTCTGTAAGCCTTTCTGATGCGAGTTTCTATTGAATTTGAGAGTGTTTCCAGTGTGGGCGTGTGTTTCTTTCAAACTGAGTATCTTTCTATCGTTTGAGTATGTTTACTATTGCAATTTGAGTATCTTTTCAATTCTCGTTTGAGTATCTTTCTGAACGGCTTTCGATGCTAGTTTTTCTTGAATTTGAGAGTGTTTCCAATGTGGGCGTGTGTTTCTTTCAAACTGAGTATCTTTCTATCGTTTGAGTATGTTTACTATTGCAATTTGAGTATCTTTTCAATTCTCGTTTGAGTATCTTTCCGAACGGCTTTCGATGCGAGTTTTTCTTGAATTTGAAAGTGTTTCCACTGTGGGCGTGTGTTTCTTTCAAACTGAGTATCTTTCTATCGTTTGAGTATGTTTACTATTGCACTTTGAGTACCTTTTCAATTCTCGTTTGAGTATCTTTCTGTAAGGCTTTCTGATGCGAGTTTCTATTGAATTTGAGAGTGTTTCTAGTGTGGGCGTGTGTTTCTTTCAAACTGAGTATCTTTCTATCGTTTGAGTATGTTTACTATTGCAATTTGAGTATCTTTTCAATTCTCGTTTGAGTATCTTTCTGAACGGCTTTCGATGCGAGTTTTTCTTGAATTTGAGAGTGTTTCCAATGTGGGCGTGTGTTTCTTTCAAACTGAGTATCTTTCTATCGTTTGAGTATGTTTACTATTGCACTTTGAGTACCTTTTCAATTCTCGTTTGAGTATCTTTCTGTAAGGCTTTCTGATGCGAGTTTCTATTGAATTTGAGAGTGTTTCTAGTGTGGGCGTGTGTTTCTTTCAAACTGAGTATCTTTCTATCGTTTGACTATGTTTACTATTGCAATTCGAGTATCTTTTCAATTCTCGTTTGAGTATCTTTCTGTAAGCCTTTCTGATGCGAGTTTCTATTGAATTTGAGAGTGTTTCCAGTGTGGGCGTGTGTTTCTTTCAAACTGAGTATCTTTCTATCGTTTGAGTATGTTTACTATTGCAATTTGAGTATCTTTTCAATTCTCGTTTGAGTATCTTTCCGAACGGCTTTCGATGCGAGTTTTTCTTGAATTTGAGAGTGTTTCCAATGTGAGCGTGTGTTTCTTTCAAACTGAGTATCTTTCTATCGTTTGAGTATGTTTACTATTGCACTTTGAGTACCTTTTCAATTCTCGTTTGAGTATCTTTCTGTAAGGCTTTCTGATGCGAGTTTCTATTGAATTTGAGAGTGTTTCTAGTGTGGGCGTGTGTTTCTTTCAAACAGAGTATCTTTCTATCGTTTGAGTATGTTTACTATTGCAATTTGAGTATCTTTTCAATTCTCGTTTGAGTATCTTTCCGAACGGCTTTCGATGCGAGTTTTTCTTGAATTTGAAAGTGTTTCCACTGTGGGCGTGTGTTTCTTTCAAACTGAGTATCTTTCTATCGTTTGAGTATGTTTACTATTGCACTTTGAGTACCTTTTCAATTCTCGTTTGAGTATCTTTCTGTAAGGCTTTCTGATGCGAGTTTCTATTGAATTTGAGCGTGTTTCTAGTGTGGGCGTGTGTTTCTTTCAAACTGAGTATCTTTCTATCGTTTGAGTATGTTTACTATTGCAATTTGAGTATCTTTTCAATTCTCGTTTGAGTATCTTTCCGAACGGCTTTCGATGCGAGTTTTTCTTGAATTTGAAAGTGTTTCCACTGTGGGCGTGTGTTTCTTTCAAACTGAGTATCTTTCTATCGTTTGAGTATGTTTACTATTGCACTTTGAGTACCTTTTCAATTCTCGTTTGAGTATCTTTCTGTAAGGCTTTCTGATGCGAGTTTCTATTGAATTTGAGAGTGTTTCTAGTGTGGGCGTGTGTTTCTTTCAAACTGAGTATCTTTCTATCGTTTGAGTATGTTTACTATTGCAATTTGAGTATCTTTTCAATTCTCGTTTGAGTATCTTTCTGAACGGCTTTCGATGCGAGTTTTTCTTGAATTTGAGAGTATTTCCAATGTGGGCGTGTGTTTCTTTCAAACTGAATATCTTTCTATCGTTTGAGTATGTTTACTATTGCACTTTGAGTACCTTTTCAATTCTCGTTTGAGTATCTTTCTGTAAGGCTTTCTGATGCGAGTTTCTATTGAATTTGAGAGTGTTTCTAGTGTGGGCGTGTGTTTCTTTCAAACTGAGTATCTTTCTATCGTTTGAGTATGTTTACTATTGCAATTCGAGTATCTTTTCAATTCTCGTTTGAGTATCTTTCTGTAAGCCTTTCTGATGCGAGTTTCTATTGAATTTGAGAGTGTTTCCAGTGTGGGCGTGTGTTTCTTTCAAACTAAGTATCTTTCTATCGTTTGAGTATGTTTACTATTGCAATTTGAGTATCTTTTCAATTCTCGTTTGAGTATCTTTCCGAACGGCTTTCGATGCGAGTTTTTCTTGAATTTGAGAGTATTTCCAATGTGGGCGTGTGTTTCTTTCAAACTGAGTATCTTTCTATCGTTTGAGTATGTTTACTATTGCACTTTGAGTACCTTTTCAATTCTCGTTTGAGTATCTTTCTGTAAGGCTTTCTGATGCGAGTTTCTATTGAATTTGAGAGTGTTTCTAGTGTGGGCGTGTGTTTCTTTCAAACTGAGTATCTTTCTATCGTTTGAGTATGTTTACTATTGCACTTTGAGTACCTTTTCAATTCTCGTTTGAGTATCTTTCTGTAAGGCTTTCTGATGCGAGTTTCTATTGAATTTGAGAGTGTTTATAGTGTGGGCGTGTGTTTCTTTCAAACAGAGTATCTTTCTATCGTTTGAGTATGTTTACTATTGCAATTTGAGTATCTTTTCAATTCTCGTTTGAGTATCTTTCCGAACGGCTTTCGATGCGAGTTTTTCTTGAATTTGAAAGTGTTTCCACTGTGGGCGTGTGTTTCTTTCAAACTGAGTATCTTTCTATCGTTTGAGTATGTTTACTATTGCACTTTGAGTACCTTTTCAATTCTCGTTTGAGTATCTTTCTGTAAGGCTTTCTGATGCGAGTTTCTATTGAATTTGAGCGTGTTTCTAGTGTGGGCGTGTGTTTCTTTCAAACTGAGTATCTTTCTATCGTTTGAGTATGTTTACTATTGCAATTTGAGTATCTTTTCAATTCTCGTTTGAGTATCTTTCCGAACGGCTTTCGATGCGAGTTTTTCTTGAATTTGAAAGTGTTTCCACTGTGGGCGTGTGTTTCTTTCAAACTGAGTATCTTTCTATCGTTTGAGTATGTTTACTATTGCAATTTGAGTATCTTTTCAATTCTCGTTTGAGTATCTTTCTGAACGGCTTTCGATGCGAGTTTTTCTTGAATTTGAGAGTGTTTCCAATGTGGGCGTGTGTTTCTTTCAAACTGAGTATCTTTCTATCGTTTGAGTATGTTTACTATTGCACTTTGAGTACCTTTTCAATTCTCGTTTGAGTATCTTTCTGTAAGGCTTTCTGATGCGAGTTTCTATTGAATTTGAGAGTGTTTCTAGTGTGGGCGTGTGTTTCTTTCAAACTGAGTATCTTTCTATCGTTTGACTATGTTTACTATTGCAATTCGAGTATCTTTTCAATTCTCGTTTGAGTATCTTTCTGTAAGCCTTTCTGATGCGAGTTTCTATTGAATTTGAGAGTGTTTCCAGTGTGGGCGTGTGTTTCTTTCAAACTGAGTATCTTTCTATCGTTTGAGTATGTTTACTATTGCAATTTGAGTATCTTTTCAATTCTCGTTTGAGTATCTTTCCGAACGGCTTTCGATGCGAGTTTTTCTTGAATTTGAGAGTGTTTCCAATGTGAGCGTGTGTTTCTTTCAAACTGAGTATCTTTCTATCGTTTGAGTATGTTTACTATTGCACTTTGAGTACCTTTTCAATTCTCGTTTGAGTATCTTTCTGTAAGGCTTTCTGATGCGAGTTTCTATTGAATTTGAGAGTGTTTCTAGTGTGGGCGTGTGTTTCTTTCAAACAGAGTATCTTTCTATCGTTTGAGTATGTTTACTATTGCAATTTGAGTATCTTTTCAATTCTCGTTTGAGTATCTTTCCGAACGGCTTTCGATGCGAGTTTTTCTTGAATTTGAAAGTGTTTCCACTGTGGGCGTGTGTTTCTTTCAAACTGAGTATCTTTCTATCGTTTGAGTATGTTTACTATTGCACTTTGAGTACCTTTTCAATTCTCGTTTGAGTATCTTTCTGTAAGGCTTTCTGATGCGAGTTTCTATTGAATTTGAGCGTGTTTCTAGTGTGGGCGTGTGTTTCTTTCAAACTGAGTATCTTTCTATCGTTTGAGTATGTTTACTATTGCAATTTGAGTATCTTTTCAATTCTCGTTTGAGTATCTTTCCGAACGGCTTTCGATGCGAGTTTTTCTTGAATTTGAAAGTGTTTCCACTGTGGGCGTGTGTTTCTTTCAAACTGAGTATCTTTCTATCGTTTGAGTATGTTTACTATTGCACTTTGAGTACCTTTTCAATTCTCGTTTGAGTATCTTTCTGTAAGGCTTTCTGATGCGAGTTTCTATTGAATTTGAGAGTGTTTCTAGTGTGGGCGTGTGTTTCTTTCAAACTGAGTATCTTTCTATCGTTTGAGTATGTTTACTATTGCAATTTGAATATCTTTTCAATTCTCGTTTGAGTATCTTTCTGAACGGCTTTCGATGCGAGTTTTTCTTGAATTTGAGAGTGTTTCCAATGTGGGCGTGTGTTTCTTTCAAACTGAGTATCTTTCTATCGTTTGAGTATGTTTACTATTGCACTTTGAGTACCTTTTCAATTCTCGTTTGAGTATCTTTCTGTAAGGCTTTCTGATGCGAGTTTCTATTGAATTTGAGAGTGTTTCTAGTGTGGGCGTGTGTTTCTTTCAAACTGAGTATCTTTCTATCGTTTGAGTATGTTTACTATTGCAATTCGAGTATCTTTTCAATTCTCGTTTGAGTATCTTTCTGTAAGCCTTTCTGATGCGAGTTTCTATTGAATTTGAGAGTGTTTCCAGTGTGGGCGTGTGTTTCTTTCAAACTGAGTATCTTTCTATCGTTTGAGTATGTTTACTATTGCAATTTGAGTATCTTTTCAATTCTCGTTTGAGTATCTTTCCGAACGGCTTTCGATGCGAGTTTTTCTTGAATTTGAGAGTATTTCCAATGTGGGCGTGTGTTTCTTTCAAACTGAGTATCTTTCTATCGTTTGAGTATGTTTACTATTGCACTTTGAGTACCTTTTCAATTCTCGTTTGAGTATCTTTCTGTAAGGCTTTCTGATGCGAGTTTCTATTGAATTTGAGAGTGTTTCTAGTGTGGGCGTGTGTTTCTTTCAAACTGAGTATCTTTCTATCGTTTGAGTATGTTTACTATTGCACTTTGAGTACCTTTTCAATTCTCGTTTGAGTATCTTTCTGTAAGGCTTTCTGATGCGAGTTTCTATTGAATTTGAGAGTGTTTCTAGTGTGGGCGTGTGTTTCTTTCAAACAGAGTATCTTTCTATCGTTTGAGTATGTTTACTATTGCAATTTGAGTATCTTTTCAATTCTCGTTTGAGTATCTTTCCGAACGGCTTTCGATGCGAGTTTTTCTTGAATTTGAAAGTGTTTCCACTGTGGGCGTGTGTTTCTTTCAAACTGAGTATCTTTCTATCGTTTGAGTATGTTTACTATTGCACTTTGAGTACCTTTTCAATTCTCGTTTGAGTATCTTTCTGTAAGGCTTTCTGATGCGAGTTTCTATTGAATTTGAGCGTGTTTCTAGTGTGGGCGTGTGTTTCTTTCAAACTGAGTATCTTTCTATCGTTTGAGTATGTTTACTATTGCAATTTGAGTATCTTTTCAATTCTCGTTTGAGTATCTTTCCGAACGGCTTTCGATGCGAGTTTTTCTTGAATTTGAAAGTGTTTCCACTGTGGGCGTGTGTTTCTTTCAAACTGAGTATCTTTCTATCGTTTGAGTATGTTTACTATTGCACTTTGAGTACCTTTTCAATTCTCGTTTGAGTATCTTTCTGTAAGGCTTTCTGATGCGAGTTTCTATTGAATTTGAGAGTGTTTCTAGTGTGGGCGTGTGTTTCTTTCAAACTGAGTATCTTTCTATCGTTTGAGTATGTTTACTATTGCAATTTGAGTATCTTTTCAATTCTCGTTTGAGTATCTTTCTGAACGGCTTTCGATGCGAGTTTTTCTTGAATTTGAGAGTGTTTCCAATGTGGGCGTGTGTTTCTTTCAAACTGAGTATCTTTCTATCGTTTGAGTATGTTTACTATTGCACTTTGAGTACCTTTTCAATTCTCGTTTGAGTATCTTTCTGTAAGGCTTTCTGATGCGAGTTTCTATTGAATTTGAGAGTGTTTCTAGTGTGGGCGTGTGTTTCTTTCAAACTGAGTATCTTTCTATCGTTTGAGTATGTTTACTATTGCAATTCGAGTATCTTTTCAATTCTCGTTTGAGTATCTTTCTGTAAGCCTTTCTGATGCGAGTTTCTATTGAATTTGAGAGTGTTTCCAGTGTGGGCGTGTGTTTCTTTCAAACTGAGTATCTTTCTATCGTTTGAGTATGTTTACTATTGCAATTTGAGTATCTTTTCAATTCTCGTTTGAGTATCTTTCCGAACGGCTTTCGATGCGAGTTTTTCTTGAATTTGAGAGTGTTTCCAATGTGGGCGTGTGTTTCTTTCAAACTGAGTATCTTTCTATCGTTTGAGTATGTTTACTATTGCACTTTGAGTACCTTTTCAATTCTCGTTTGAGTATCTTTCTGTAAGGCTTTCTGATGCGAGTTTCTATTGAATTTGAGAGTGTTTCTAGTGTGGGCGTGTGTTTCTTTCAAACAGAGTATCTTTCTATCGTTTGAGTATGTTTACTATTGCAATTTGAGTATCTTTTCAATTCTCGTTTGAGTATCTTTCCGAACGGCTTTCGATGCGAGTTTTTCTTGAATTTGAAAGTGTTTCCACTGTGGGCGTGTGTTTCTTTCAAACTGAGTATCTTTCTATCGTTTGAGTATGTTTACTATTGCACTTTGAGTACCTTTTCAATTCTCGTTTGAGTATCTTTCTGTAAGGCTTTCTGATGCGAGTTTCTATTGAATTTGAGAGTGTTTCTAGTGTGGGCGTGTGTTTCTTTCAAACTGAGTATCTTTCTATCGTTTGAGTATGTTTACTATTGCAATTCGAGTATCTTTTCAATTCTCGTTTGAGTATCTTTCTGTAAGCCTTTCTGATGCGAGTTTCTATTGAATTTGAGAGTGTTTCCAGTGTGGGCGTGTGGTTCTTTCAAACTGAGTATCTTTGTATCGTTTGAGTATGTTTACTATTGCACTTTGAGTACCTTTTCAATTCTCGTTTGAGTATCTTTCTGTAAGGCTTTCTGATGCGAGTTTCTATTGAATTTGAGAGTGTTTCTAGTGTGGGCGTGTGTTTCTTTCAAACTGAGTATCTTTCTATCGTTTGAGTATGTTTACTATTGCAATTCGAGTATCTTTTCAATTCTCGTTTGAGTATCTTTCTGTAAGCCTTTCTGATGCGAGTTTCTATTGAATTTGAGAGTGTTTCCAGTGTGGGCGTGTGTTTCTTTCAAACTGAGTATCTTTCTATCGTTTGAGTATGTTTACTATTGCAATTTGAGTATCTTTTCAATTCTCGTTTGAGTATCTTTCCGAACGGCTTTCGATGCGAGTTTTTCTTGAATTTGAGAGTGTTTCCAATGTGGGCGTGTGTTTCTTTCAAACTGAGTATCTTTCTATCGTTTGAGTATGTTTACTATTGCACTTTGAGTACCTTTTCAATTCTCGTTTGAGTATCTTTCTGTAAGGCTTTCTGATGCGAGTTTCTATTGAATTTGAGAGTGTTTCTAGTGTGGGCGTGTGGTTCTTTCAAACAGAGTATCTTTCTATCGTTTGAGTATGTTTACTATTGCAATTTGAGTATCTTTTCAATTCTCGTTTGAGTATCTTTCCGAACGGCTTTCGATGCGAGTTTTTCTTGAATTTGAAAGTGTTTCCACTGTGGGCGTGTGTTTCTTTCAAACTGAGTATCTTTCTATCGTTTGAGTATGTTTACTATTGCACTTTGAGTACCTTTTCAATTCTCGTTTGAGTATCTTTCTGTAAGGCTTTCTGATGCGAGTTTCTATTGAATTTGAGAGTGTTTCTAGTGTGGGCGTGTGTTTCTTTCAAACTGAGTATCTTTCTATCGTTTGAGTATGTTTACTATTGCAATTCGAGTATCTTTTCAATTCTCGTTTGAGTATCTTTCTGTAAGCCTTTCTGATGCGAGTTTCTATTGAATTTGAGAGTGTTTCCAGTGTGGGCGTGTGGTTCTTTCAAACTGAGTATCTTTGTATCGTTTGAGTATGTTTACTATTGCACTTTGAGTATCTTTTCAATTCTCGTTTGAGTATCTTTCTGTAAGGCTTTCTGATGCGAGTTTCTATTGAATTTGAGCGTGTTTCTAGTGTGGGCGTGTGTTTCTTTCAAACTGAGTATCTTTCTATCGTTTGAGTATGTTTACTATTGCAATTTGAGTATCTTTTCAATTCTCGTTTGAGTATCTTTCCGAACGGCTTTCGATGCGAGTTTTTCTTGAATTTGAAAGTATTTCCACTGTGGGCGTGTGTTTCTTTCAAACTGAGTATCTTTCTATCGTTTGAGTATGTTTACTATTGCACTTTGAGTACCTTTTCAATTCTCGTTTGAGTATCTTTCTGTAAGGCTTTCTGATGCGAGTTTCTATTGAATTTGAGAGTGTTTCTAGTGTGGGCGTGTGTTTCTTTCAAACTGAGTATCTTTCTATCGTTTGAGTATGTTTACTATTGCAATTTGAGTATCTTTTCAATTCTCGTTTGAGTATCTTTCCGAACGGCTTTCGATGCGAGTTTTTCTTGAATTTGAAAGTGTTTCCACTGTGGGCGTGTGTTTCTTTCAAACTGAGTATCTTTCTATCGTTTGAGTATGTTTACTATTGCACTTTGAGTACCTTTTCAATTCTCGTTTGAGTATCTTTCTGTAAGGCTTTCTGATGCAAGTTTCTATTGAATTTGAGAGTGTTTCTAGTGTGGGCGTGTGTTTCTTTCAAACTGAGTATCTTTCTATCGTTTGAGTATGTTTACTATTGCAATTTGAGTATCTTTTCAATTCTCGTTTGAGTATCTTTCCGAACGGCTTTCGATGCGATTTTTTCTTGAATTTGAGAGTGTTTCCAATGTGGGCGTGTGTTTCTTTCAAACTGAGTATCTTTCTATCGTTTGAGTATGTTTACTATTGCACTTTGAGTACCTTTTCAATTCTCGTTTGAGTATCTTTCTGTAAGGCTTTCTGATGCGAGTTTCTATTGAATTTGAGAGTGTTTCTAGTGTGGGCGTGTGTTTCTTTCAAACTGAGTATCTTTCTATCGTTTGAGTATGTTTACTATTGCAATTTGAGTATCTTTTCAATTCTCGTTTGAGTATCTTTCTGAACGGCTTTCGATGCTAGTTTTTCTTGAATTTGAGAGTGTTTCCAATGTGGGCGTGTGTTTCTTTCAAACTGAGTATCTTTCTATCGTTTGAGTATGTTTACTATTGCAATTTGAGTATCTTTTCAATTCTCGTTTGAGTATCTTTCCGAACGGCTTTCGATGCGAGTTTTTCTTGAATTTGAAAGTGTTTCCACTGTGGGCGTGTGTTTCTTTCAAACTGAGTATCTTTCTATCGTTTGAGTATGTTTACTATTGCACTTTGAGTACCTTTTCAATTCTCGTTTGAGTATCTTTCTGTAAGGCTTTCTGATGCGAGTTTCTATTGAATTTGAGAGTGTTTCTAGTGTGGGCGTGTGTTTCTTTCAAACTGAGTATCTTTCTATCGTTTGAGTATGTTTACTATTGCAATTTGAGTATCTTTTCAATTCTCGTTTGAGTATCTTTCCGAACGGCTTTCGATGCGATTTTTTCTTGAATTTGAAAGTGTTTCCACTGTGGGCGTGTGTTTCTTTCAAACTGAGTATCTTTCTATCGTTTGAGTATGTTTACTATTGCACTTTGAGTACCTTTTCAATTCTCGTTTGAGTATCTTTCTGTAAGGCTTTCTGATGCAAGTTTCTATTGAATTTGAGAGTGTTTCTAGTGTGGGCGCGTGTGTTTCTTTCAAACTGAGTATCTTTCTATCGTTTGAGTATGTTTACTATTGCAATTTGAGTATCTTTTCAATTCTCGTTTGAGTATCTTTCCGAACGGCTTTCGATGCGATTTTTTCTTGAATTTGAGAGTGTTTCCAATGTGGGCGTGTGTTTCTTTCAAACTGAGTATCTTTCTATCGTTTGAGTATGTTTACTATTGCAATTTGAGTACCTTTTCAATTCTCGTTTGAGTATCTTTCTGTAAGGCTTTCTGATGCGAGTTTCTATTGAATTTGAGAGTGTTTCTAGTGTGGGCGTGTGTTTCTTTCAAACTGAGTATCTTTCTATCGTTTGAGTATGTTTACTATTGCAATTTGAGTATCTTTTCAATTCTCGTTTGAGTATCTTTCTGAACGGCTTTCGATGCTAGTTTTTCTTGAATTTGAGAGTGTTTCCAATGTGGGCGTGTGTTTCTTTCAAACTGAGTATCTTTCTATCGTTTGAGTATGTTTACTATTGCAATTTGAGTATCTTTTCAATTCTCGTTTGAGTATCTTTCCGAACGGCTTTCGATGCGAGTTTTTCTTGAATTTGAAAGTGTTTCCCACTGTGGGCGTGTGTTTCTTTCAAACTGAGTATCTTTCTATCGTTTGAGTATGTTTACTATTGCACTTTGAGTACCTTTTCAATTCTCGTTTGAGTATCTTTCTGTAAGGCTTTCTGATGCGAGTTTCTATTGAATTTGAGAGTGTTTCTAGTGTGGGCGTGTGTTTCTTTCAAACTGAGTATCTTTCTATCGTTTGAGTATGTTTACTATTGCAATTTGAGTATCTTTTCAATTCTCGTTTGAGTATCTTTCTGAACGGCTTTCGATGCGAGTTTTTCTTGAATTTGAGAGTGTTTCCAATGTGGGCGTGTGTTTCTTTCAAACTGAGTATCTTTCTATCGTTTGAGTATGTTTACTATTGCACTTTGAGTACCTTTTCAATTCTCGTTTGAGTATCTTTCTGTAAGGCTTTCTGATGCGAGTTTCTATTGAATTTGAGAGTGTTTCTAGTGTGGGCGTGTGTTTCTTTCAAACTGAGTATCTTTCTATCGTTTGAGTATGTTTACTATTGCAATTCGAGTATCTTTTCAATTCTCGTTTGAGTATCTTTCTGTAAGCCTTTCTGATGCGAGTTTCTATTGAATTTGAGAGTGTTTCCAGTGTGGGCGTGTGTTTCTTTCAAACTGAGTATCTTTCTATCGTTTGAGTATGTTTACTATTGCAATTTGAGTATCTTTCAATTCTCGTTTGAGTATCTTTCCGAACGGCTTTCGATGCGAGTTTTTTCTTGAATTTGAGAGTATTTCCAATGTGGGCGTGTGTTTCTTTCAAACTGAGTATCTTTCTATCGTTTGAGTATGTTTACTATTGCAATTTGAGTATCTTTTCAATTCTCGTTTGAGTATCTTTCTGAACGGCTTTCGATGCTAGTTTTTCTTGAATTTGAGAGTATTTCCAATGTGGGCGTGTGTTTCTTTCAAACTGAGTATCTTTCTATCGTTTGAGTATGTTTACTATTGCACTTTGAGTACCTTTTCAATTCTCGTTTGAGTATCTTTCTGTAAGGCTTTCTGATGCGAGTTTCTATTGAATTTGAGAGTGTTTCTAGTGTGGGCGTGTGTTTCTTTCAAACAGAGTATCTTTCTATCGTTTGAGTATGTTTACTATTGCAATTTGAGTATCTTTTCAATTCTCGTTTGAGTATCTTTCCGAACGGCTTTCGATGCGAGTTTTTCTTGAATTTGAAAGTGTTTCCACTGTGGGCGTGTGTTTCTTTCAAACTGAGTATCTTTCTATCGTTTGAGTATGTTTACTATTGCACTTGAGTACCTTTTCAATTCTCGTTTGAGTATCTTTCTGTAAGGCTTTCTGATGCGAGTTTCTATTGAATTTGAGCGTGTTTCTAGTGTGGGCGTGTGTTTCTTTCAAACTGAGTATCTTTCTATCGTTTGAGTATGTTTACTATTGCAATTTGAGTATCTTTTCAATTCTCGTTTGAGTATCTTTCCGAACGGCTTTCGATGCGAGTTTTTCTTGAATTTGAAAGTGTTTCCACTGTGGGCGTGTGTTTCTTTCAAACTGAGTATCTTTCTATCGTTTGAGTATGTTTACTATTGCACTTTGAGTACCTTTTCAATTCTCGTTTGAGTATCTTTCTGTAAGGCTTTCTGATGCGAGTTTCTATTGAATTTGAGAGTGTTTCTAGTGTGGGCGTGTGTTTCTTTCAAACTGAGTATCTTTCTATCGTTTGAGTATGTTTACTATTGCAATTTGAGTATCTTTTCAATTCTCGTTTGAGTATCTTTCTGAACGGCTTTCGATGCGAGTTTTTCTTGAATTTGAGAGTGTTTCCAATGTGGGCGTGTGTTTCTTTCAAACTGAGTATCTTTCTATCGTTTGAGTATGTTTACTATTGCACTTTGAGTACCTTTTCAATTCTCGTTTGAGTATCTTTCTGTAAGGCTTTCTGATGCGAGTTTATATTGAATTTGAGAGTGTTTCTAGTGTGGGCGTGTGTTTCTTTCAAACTGAGTATCTTTCTATCGTTTGAGTATGTTTACTATTGCAATTCGAGTATCTTTTCAATTCTCGTTTGAGTATCTTTCTGTAAGCCTTTCTGATGCGAGTTTCTATTGAATTTGAGAGTGTTTCCAGTGTGGGCGTGTGTTTCTTTCAAACTGAGTATCTTTCTATCGTTTGAGTATGTTTACTATTGCAATTTGAGTATCTTTTCAATTCTCGTTTGAGTATCTTTCCGAACGGCTTTCGATGCGAGTTTTTCTTGAATTTGAGAGTGTTTCCAATGTGGGCGTGTGTTTCTTTCAAACTGAGTATCTTTCTATCGTTTGAGTATGTTTACTATTGCACTTTGAGTACCTTTTCAATTCTCGTTTGAGTATCTTTCTGTAAGGCTTTCTGATGCGAGTTTCTATTGAATTTGAGAGTGTTTCTAGTGTGGGCGTGTGTTTCTTTCAAACTGAGTATCTTTCTATCGTTTGAGTATGTTTACTATTGCAATTTGAGTATCTTTTCAATTCTCGTTTGAGTATCTTTCTGAACGGCTTTCGATGCGAGTTTTTCTTGAATTTGAGTGTTTTTCCAGTGTGGGCGTGTGTTTCTTTCAAACTGAGTATCTTTCTATCGTTTGAGTATGTTTACTATTGCAATTTGAGTATCTTTTCAATTCTCGTTTGAGTATCTTTCCGAACGGCTTTCGATGCGAGTTTTTCTTGAATTTGAGAGTGTTTCCAGTGTGGGCGTGTGTTTCTTTCAAACTGAGTATCTTTCTATCGTTTGAGTATGTTTACTATTGCACTTTGAGTATCTTTTCAATTCTCGTTTGAGTATCTTTCTGTAAGGCTTTCTGATGCGAGTTTCTATTGAATTTGAGAGTGTTTCTAGTGTGGGCGTGTGTTTCTTTCAAACTGAGTATCTTTCTATCGTTTGAGTATGTTTACTATTGCAATTTGAGTATCTTTTCAATTCTCGTTTGAGTATCTTTCCGAACGGCTTTCGATGCGAGTTTTTCTTGAATTTGAAAGTGTTTCCACTGTGGGCGTGTGTTTCTTTCAAACTGAGTATCTTTCTATCGTTTGAGTATGTTTACTATTGCACTTTGAGTATCTTTTCAATTCTCGTTTGAGTATCTTTCTGTAAGGCTTTCTGATGCGAGTTTCTATTGAATTTGAGAGTGTTTCTAGTGTGGGCGTGTGTTTCTTTCAAACTGAGTATCTTTCTATCGTTTGAGTATGTTTACTATTGCAATTTGAGTATCTTTTCAATTCTCGTTTGAGTATCTTTCTGAACGGCTTTCGATGCTAGTTTTTCTTGAATTTGAGAGTGTTTCCAATGTGGGCGTGTGTTTCTTTCAAACTGAGTATCTTTCTATCGTTTGAGTATGTTTACTATTGCAATTTGAGTATCTTTTCAATTCTCGTTTGAGTATCTTTCTGAACGGCTTTCGATGCGAGTTTTTCTTGAATTTGAGTGTTTTTCCAGTGTGGGCGTGTGTTTCTTTCAAACTGAGTATCTTTCTATCGTTTGAGTATGTTTACTATTGCAATTTGAGTATCTTTTCAATTCTCGTTTGAGTATCTTTCCGAACGGCTTTCGATGCGAGTTTTTCTTGAATTTGAGAGTGTTTCCAGTGTGGGCGTGTGTTTCTTTCAAACTGAGTATCTTTCTATCGTTTGAGTATGTTTACTATTGCACTTTGAGTATCTTTTCAATTCTCGTTTGAGTATCTTTCTGTAAGGCTTTCTGATGCGAGTTTCTATTGAATTTGAGAGTGTTTCTAGTGTGGGCGTGTGTTTCTTTCAAACTGAGTATCTTTCTACCGTTTGAGTATGTTTACTATTGCAATTTGAGTATCTTTTCAATTCTCGTTTGAGTATCTTTCCGAACGGCTTTCGATGCGAGTTTTTCTTGAATTTGAAAGTGTTTCCACTGTGGGCGTGTGTTTCTTTCAAACTGAGTATCTTTCTATCGTTTGAGTATGTTTACTATTGCACTTTGAGTACCTTTTCAATTCTCGTTTGAGTGTCTTTCTGTAAGGCTTTCTGATGCGAGTTTCTATTGAATTTGAGAGTGTTTCTAGTGTGGGCGTGTGTTTCTTTCAAACTGAGTATGTTTCTATCGTTTGAGTATGTTTACTATTGCAATTTGAGTATCTTTTCAATTCTCGTTTGAGTATCTTTCCGAACTGCTTTCGATGCGAGTTTTTCTTGAATTTGAGAGTGTTTCCAATGTGGGCGTGTGTTTCTTTCAAACTGAGTATCTTTCTATCGTTTGAGTATGTTTACTATTGCACTTTGAGTACCTTTTCAATTCTCGTTTGAGTATCTTTCTGTAAGGCTTTCTGATGCGAGTTTCTATTGAATTTGAGAGTGTTTCTAGTGTGGGCGTGTGTTTCTTTCAAACTGAGTATCTTTCTATCGTTTGAGTATGTTTACTATTGCAATTTGAGTATCTTTTCAATTCTCGTTTGAGTATCTTTCCGAACGGCTTTCGATGCGAGTTTTTCTTGAATTTGAGAGTGTTTCCAGTGTGGGCGTGTGTTTCTTTCAAACTGAGTATCTTTCTATCGTTTGAGTATGTTTACTATTGCACTTTGAGTATCTTTTCAATTCTCGTTTGAGTATCTTTCTGTAAGGCTTTCTGATGCGAGTTTCTATTGAATTTGAGAGTGTTTCTAGTGTGGGCGTGTGTTTCTTTCAAACTGAGTATCTTTCTATCGTTTGAGTATGTTTACTATTGCACTTTGAGTACCTTTTCAATTCTCGTTTGAGTATCTTTCTGTAAGGCTTTCTGATGCGAGTTTCTATTGAATTTGAGAGTGTTTCTAGTGTGGGCGTGTGTTTCTTTCAAACAGAGTATCTTTCTATCGTTTGAGTATGTTTACTATTGCAATTTGAGTATCTTTTCAATTCTCGTTTGAGTATCTTTCCGAACGGCTTTCGATGCGAGTTTTTCTTGAATTTGACAGTGTTTCCACTGTGGGCGTGTGTTTCTTTCAAACTGAGTATCTTTCTATCGTTTGAGTATGTTTACTATTGCACTTTGAGTACCTTTTCAATTCTCGTTTGAGTATCTTTCTGTAAGGCTTTCTGATGCGAGTTTCTATTGAATTTGAGAGTGTTTCTAGTGTGGGCGTGTGTTTCTTTCAAACTGAGTATCTTTCTATCGTTTGAGTATGTTTACTATTGCAATTTGAGTATCTTTTCAATTCTCGTTTGAGTATCTTTCCGAACGGCTTTCGATGCGATTTTTTCTTGAATTTGAGAGTGTTTCCAATGTGGGCGTGTGTTTCTTTCAAACTGAGTATCTTTCTATCGTTTGAGTATGTTTACTATTGCACTTTGAGTACCTTTTCAATTCTCGTTTGAGTATCTTTCTGTAAGGCTTTCTGATGCGAGTTTCTATTGAATTTGAGAGTGTTTCTAGTGTGGGCGTGTGTTTCTTTCAAACTGAGTATCTTTCTATCGTTTGAGTATGTTTACTATTGCAATTTGAGTATCTTTTCAATTCTCGTTTGAGTATCTTTCTGAACGGCTTTCGATGCTAGTTTTTCTTGAATTTGAGAGTGTTTCCAATGTGGGCGTGTGTTTCTTTCAAACTGAGTATCTTTCTATCATTTGAGTATGTTTACTATTGCAATTTGAGTATCTTTTCAATTCTCGTTTGAGTATCTTTCTGAACGGCTTTCGATGCGAGTTTTTCTTGAATTTGAGTGTTTTTCCAGTGTGGGCGTGTGTTTCTTTCAAACTGAGTATCTTTCTATCGTTTGAGTATGTTTACTATTGCAATTTGAGTATCTTTTCAATTCTCGTTTGAGTATCTTTCTGAACGGCTTTCGATGCGAGTTTTTCTTGAATTTGAGAGTGTTTCCAATGTGGGCGTGTGTTTCTTTCAAACTGAGTATCTTTCTATCGTTTGAGTATGTTTACTATTGCACTTTGAGTACCTTTTCAATTCTCGTTTGAGTATCTTTCTGTAAGGCTTTCTGATGCGAGTTTCTATTGAATTTGAGAGTGTTTCTAGTGTGGGCGTGTGTTTCTTTCAAACTGCGTATCTTTCTATCGTTTGAGTATGTTTACTATTGCAATTCGAGTATCTTTTCAATTCTCGTTTGAGTATCTTTCTGTAAGCCTTTCTGATGCGAGTTTCTATTGAATTTGAGAGTGTTTCCAGTGTGGGCGTGTGTTTCTTTCAAACTGAGTATCTTTCTATCGTTTGAGTATGTTTACTATTGCACTTTGAGTATCTTTTCAATTCTCGTTTGAGTATCTTTCTGTAAGGCTTTCTGATGCGAGTTTCTATTGAATTTGAGAGTGTTTCTAGTGTGGGCGTGTGTTTCTTTCAAACTGAGTATCTTTCTATCGTTTGAGTATGTTTACTATTGCAATTTGAGTATCTTTTCAATTCTCGTTTGAGTATCTTTCCGAACGGCTTTCGATGCGAGTTTTTCTTGAATTTGAAAGTGTTTCCACTGTGGGCGTGTGTTTCTTTCAAACTGAGTATCTTTCTATCGTTTGAGTATGTTTACTATTGCACTTTGAGTACCTTTTCAATTCTCGTTTGAGTATCTTTCTGTAAGGCTTTCTGATGCGAGTTTCTATTGAATTTGAGAGTGTTTCTAGTGTGGGCGTGTGTTTCTTTCAAACTGAGTATCTTTCTATCGTTTGAGTATGTTTACTATTGCAATTTGAGTATCTTTTCAATTCTCATTTGAGTATCTTTCCGAACGGCTTTCGATGCGAGTTTTTCTTGAATTTGAAAGTGTTTCCACTGTGGGCGTGTGTTTCTTTCAAACTGAGTATCTTTCTATCGTTTGAGTATGTTTACTATTGCACTTTGAGTACCTTTTCAATTCTCGTTTGAGTATCTTTCTGTAAGGCTTTCTGATGCGAGTTTCTATTGAATTTGAGAGTGTTTCTAGTGTGGGCGTGTGTTTCTTTCAAACTGAGTATCTTTCTATCGTTTGAGTATGTTTACTATTGCAATTCGAGTATCTTTTCAATTCTCGTTTGAGTATCTTTCCGAACTGCTTTCGATGCGAGTTTTTCTTGAATTTGAGAGTGTTTCCAATGTGGGCGTGTGTTTCTTTCAAACTGAGTATCTTTCTATCGTTTGAGTATGTTTACTATTGCACTTTGAGTACCTTTTCAATTCTCGTTTGAGTATCTTTCTGTAAGGCTTTCTGATGCGAGTTTCTATTGAATTTGAGAGTGTTTCTAGTGTGGGCGTGTGTTTCTTTCAAACTGAGTATCTTTCTATCGTTTGAGTATGTTTACTATTGCAATTTGAGTATCTTTTCAATTCTCGTTTGAGTATCTTTCCGAACGGCTTTCGATGCGAGTTTTTCTTGAATTTGAGAGTGTTTCCAGTGTGGGCGTGTGTTTCTTTCAAACTGAGTATCTTTCTATCGTTTGAGTATGTTTACTATTGCACTTTGAGTATCTTTTCAATTCTCGTTTGAGTATCTTTCTGTAAGGCTTTCTGATGCGAGTTTCTATTGAATTTGAGAGTGTTTCTAGTGTGGGCGTGTGTTTCTTTCAAACTGAGTATCTTTCTGTAAGGCTTTCTGATGCGAGTTTCTATTGAATTTGAGAGTGTTTCTAGTGTGGGCGTGTGTTTCTTTCAAACTGAGTATCTTTCTATCGTTTGACTATGTTTACTATTGCAATTCGAGTATCTTTTCAATTCTCGTTTGAGTATCTTTCTGTAAGCCTTTCTGATGCGAGTTTCTATTGAATTTGAGAGTGTTTCCAGTGTGGGCGTGTGTTTCTTTCAAACTGAGTATCTTTCTATCGTTTGAGTATGTTTACTATTGCACTTTGAGTATCTTTTCAATTCTCGTTTGAGTATCTTTCTGAACGGCTTTCGATGCGAGTTTTTCTTGAATTTGAAAGTGTTTCCACTGTGGGCGTGTGTTTCTTTCAAACTGAGTATCTTTCTATCGTTTGAGTATGTTTACTATTGCAATTTGAGTATCTTTTCAATTCTCGTTTAAGTATCTTTCCGAACGGCTTTCGATGCGAGTTTTTCTTGAATTTGAAAGTGTTTCCACTGTGGGCGTGTGTTTCTTTCAAACTGAGTATCTTTCTATCGTTTGAGTATGTTTACTATTGCACTTTGAGTACCTTTTCAATTCTCGTTTGAGTATCTTTCTGTAAGGCTTTCTGATGCGAGTTTCTATTGAATTTGAGAGTGTTTCTAGTGTGGGCGTGTGTTTCTTTCAAACTGAGTATCTTTCTATCGTTTGAGTATGTTTACTATTGCAATTTGAGTATCTTTTCAATTCTCGTTTGAGTATCTTTCCGAACGGCTTTCGATGCGATTTTTTCTTGAATTTGAGAGTGTTTCCAATGTGGGCGTGTGTTTCTTTCAAACTGAGTATCTTTCTATCGTTTGAGTATGTTTACTATTGCACTTTGAGTACCTTTTCAATTCTCGTTTGAGTGTCTTTCTGTAAGGCTTTCTGATGCGAGTTTCTATTGAATTTGAGAGTGTTTCTAGTGTGGGCGTGTGTTTCTTTCAAACTGAGTATGTTTCTATCGTTTGAGTATGTTTACTATTGCAATTTGAGTATCTTTTCAATTCTCGTTTGAGTATCTTTCCGAACTGCTTTCGATGCGAGTTTTTCTTGAATTTGAGAGTGTTTCCAATGTGGGCGTGTGTTTCTTTCAAACTGAGTATCTTTCTATCGTTTGAGTATGTTTACTATTGCACTTTGAGTACCTTTTCAATTCTCGTTTGAGTATCTTTCTGTATGGCTTTCTGATTCGAGTTTCTATTGAATTTGAGAGTGTTTCTAGTGTGGGCGTGTGTTTCTTTCAAACTGAGTATCTTTCTATCGTTTGAGTATGTTTACTATTGCAATTCGAGTATCTTTTCAATTCTCGTTTGAGTATCTTTCCGAACTGCTTTCGATGCGAGTTTTTCTTGAATTTGAGAGTGTTTCCAATGTGGGCGTGTGTTTCTTTCAAACTGAGTATCTTTCTATCGTTTGAGTATGTTTACTATTGCACTTTGAGTACCTTTTCAATTCTCGTTTGAGTATCTTTCTGTAAGGCTTTCTGATGCGAGTTTCTATTGAATTTGAGAGTGTTTCTAGTGTGGGCGTGTGTTTCTTTCAAACTGAGTATCTTTCTATCGTTTGAGTATGTTTACTATTGCAATTTGAGTATCTTTTCAATTCTCGTTTGAGTATCTTTCCGAACGGCTTTCGATGCGAGTTTTTCTTGAATTTGAGAGTGTTTCCAGTGTGGGCGTGTGTTTCTTTCAAACTGAGTATCTTTCTATCGTTTGAGTATGTTTACTATTGCACTTTGAGTACCTTTTCAATTCTCGTTTGAGTATCTTTCTGTAAGGCTTTCTGATGCGAGTTTCTATTGAATTTGAGAGTGTTTCTAGTGTGGGCGTGTGTTTCTTTCAAACTGAGTATCTTTCTATCGTTTGAGTATGTTTACTATTGCAATTTGAGTATCTTTTCAATTCTCGTTTGAGTATCTTTCTGAACGGCTTTCGATGCTAGTTTTTCTTGAATTTGAGAGTGTTTCCAATGTGGGCGTGTGTTTCTTTCAAACTGAGTATCTTTCTATCATTTGAGCATGTTTACTATTGCAATTTGAGTATCTTTTCAATTCTCGTTTGAGTATCTTTCTGAACGGCTTTCGATGCGAGTTTTTCTTGAATTTGAGTGTTTTTCCAGTGTGGGCGTGTGTTTCTTTCAAACTGAGTATCTTTCTATCGTTTGAGTATGTTTACTATTGCAATTTGAGTATCTTTTCAATTCTCGTTTGAGTATCTTTCTGAACGGCTTTCGATGCGAGTTTTTCTTGAATTTGAGAGTGTTTCCAATGTGGGCGTGTGTTTCTTTCAAACTGAGTATCTTTCTATCGTTTGAGTATGTTTACTATTGCACTTTGAGTACCTTTTCAATTCTCGTTTGAGTATCTTTCTGTAAGGCTTTCTGATGCGAGTTTCTATTGAATTTGAGAGTGTTTCTAGTGTGGGCGTGTGTTTCTTTCAAACTGCGTATCTTTCTATCGTTTGAGTATGTTTACTATTGCAATTCGAGTATCTTTTCAATTCTCGTTTGAGTATCTTTCTGTAAGGCTTTCTGATGCGAGTTTCTATTGAATTTGAGAGTGTTTCCAGTGTGGGCGTGTGTTTCTTTCAAACTGAGTATCTTTCTATCGTTTGAGTATGTTTACTATTGCACTTTGAGTATCTTTTCAATTCTCGTTTGAGTATCTTTCTGTAAGGCTTTCTGATGCGAGTTTCTATTGAATTTGAGAGTGTTTCTAGTGTGGGCGTGTGTTTCTTTCAAACTGAGTATCTTTCTATCGTTTGAGTATGTTTACTATTGCAATTTGAGTATCTTTTCAATTCTCGTTTGAGTATCTTTCCGAACGGCTTTCGATGCGAGTTTTTCTTGAATTTGAAAGTGTTTCCACTGTGGGCGTGTGTTTCTTTCAAACTGAGTATCTTTCTATCGTTTGAGTATGTTTACTATTGCAATTTGAGTATCTTTTCAATTCTCGTTTAAGTATCTTTCCGAACGGCTTTCGATGCGAGTTTTTCTTGAATTTGAAAGTGTTTCCACTGTGGGCGTGTGTTTCTTTCAAACAGAGTATCTTTCTATCGTTTGAGTATGTTTACTATTGCAATTTGAGTATCTTTTCAATTCTCGTTTGAGTATCTTTCCGAACGGCTTTCGATGCGAGTTTTTCTTGAATTTGAAAGTGTTTCCACTGTGGGCGTGTGTTTCTTTCAAACTGAGTATCTTTCTATCGTTTGAGTATGTTTACTATTGCACTTTGAGTACCTTTTCAATTCTCGTTTGAGTATCTTTCTGTAAGGCTTTCTGATGCGAGTTTCTATTAAATTTGAGAGTGTTTCTAGTGTGGGCGTGTGTTTCTTTCAAACTGAGTATCTTTCTATCGTTTGAGTATGTTTACTATTGCAATTTGAGTATCTTTTCAATTCTCGTTTGAGTATCTTTCTGAACGGCTTTCGATGCTAGTTTTTCTTGAATTTGAGAGTGTTTCCAATGTGGGCGTGTGTTTCTTTCAAACTGAGTATCTTTCTATCATTTGAGTATGTTTACTATTGCAATTTGAGTATCTTTTCAATTCTCGTTTGAGTATCTTTCTGAACGGCTTTCGATGCGAGTTTTTCTTGAATTTGAGTGTTTTTCCAGTGTGGGCGTGTGTTTCTTTCAAACTGAGTATCTTTCTATCGTTTGAGTATGTTTACTATTGCAATTTGAGTATCTTTTCAATTCTCGTTTGAGTATCTTTCTGAACGGCTTTCGATGCGAGTTTTTCTTGAATTTGAGAGTGTTTCCAATGTGGGCGTGTGTTTCTTTCAAACTGAGTATCTTTCTATCGTTTGAGTATGTTTACTATTGCACTTTGAGTACCTTTTCAATTCTCGTTTGAGTATCTTTCTGTAAGGCTTTCTGATGCGAGTTTCTATTGAATTTGAGAGTGTTTCTAGTGTGGGCGTGTGTTTCTTTCAAACTGCGTATCTTTCTATCGTTTGAGTATGTTTACTATTGCAATTCGAGTATCTTTTCAATTCTCGTTTGAGTATCTTTCTGTAAGCCTTTCTGATGCGAGTTTCTATTGAATTTGAGAGTGTTTCCAGTGTGGGCGTGTGTTTCTTTCAAACTGAGTATCTTTCTTTCGTTTGAGTATGTTTACTATTGCACTTTGAGTATCATTTCAATTCTCGTTTGAGTATCTTTCTGTAAGGCTTTCTGATGCGAGTTTCTATTGAATTTGAGAGTGTTTCTAGTGTGGGCGTGTGTTTCTTTCAAACTGAGTATCTTTCTATCGTTTGAGTATGTTTACTATTGCACTTTGAGTATCTTTTCAATTCTCGTTTGAGTATCTTTCTGAACGGCTTTCGATGCGAGTTTTTCTTGAATTTGAAAGTGTTTCCACTGTGGGCGTGTGTTTCTTTCAAACTGAGTATCTTTCTATCGTTTGAGTATGTTTACTATTGCAATTTGAGTATCTTTTCAATTCTCGTTTAAGTATCTTTCCGAACGGCTTTCGATGCGAGTTTTTCTTGAATTTGAAAGTGTTTCCACTGTGGGCGTGTGTTTCTTTCAAACTGAGTATCTTTCTATCGTTTGAGTATGTTTACTATTGCACTTTGAGTACCTTTTCAATTCTCGTTTGAGTATCTTTCTGTAAGGCTTTCTGATGCGAGTTTCTATTGAATTTGAGAGTGTTTCTAGTGTGGGCGTGTGTTTCTTTCAAACTGAGTATCTTTCTATCGTTTGAGTATGTTTACTATTGCAATTTGAGTATCTTTTCAATTCTCGTTTGAGTATCTTTCCGAACGGCTTTCGATGCGATTTTTTCTTGAATTTGAGAGTGTTTCCAATGTGGGCGTGTGTTTCTTTCAAACTGAGTATCTTTCTATCGTTTGAGTATGTTTACTATTGCACTTTGAGTACCTTTTCAATTCTCGTTTGAGTATCTTTCTGTAAGGCTTTCTGATGCGAGTTTCTATTGAATTTGAGAGTGTTTCTAGTGTGGGCGTGTGTTTCTTTCAAACTGAGTATCTTTCTATCGTTTGAGTATGTTTACTATTGCAATTTGAGTATCTTTTCAATTCTCGTTTGAGTATCTTTCTGAACGGCTTTCGATGCTAGTTTTTCTTGAATTTGAGAGTGTTTCCAATGTGGGCGTGTGTTTCTTTCAAACTGAGTATCTTTCTATCATTTGAGCATGTTTACTATTGCAATTTGAGTATCTTTTCAATTCTCGTTTGAGTATCTTTCTGAACGGCTTTCGATGCGAGTTTTTCTTGAATTTGAGTGTTTTTCCAGTGTGGGCGTGTGTTTCTTTCAAACTGAGTATCTTTCTATCGTTTGAGTATGTTTACTATTGCAATTTGAGTATCTTTTCAATTCTCGTTTGAGTATCTTTCTGAACGGCTTTCGATGCGAGTTTTTCTTGAATTTGAGAGTGTTTCCAATGTGGGCGTGTGTTTCTTTCAAACTGAGTATCTTTCTATCGTTTGAGTATGTTTACTATTGCACTTTGAGTACCTTTTCAATTCTCGTTTGAGTATCTTTCTGTAAGGCTTTCTGATGCGAGTTTCTATTGAATTTGAGAGTGTTTCTAGTGTGGGCGTGTGTTTCTTTCAAACTGCGTATCTTTCTATCGTTTGAGTATGTTTACTATTGCAATTCGAGTATCTTTTCAATTCTCGTTTGAGTATCTTTCTGTAAGCCTTTCTGATGCGAGTTTCTATTGAATTTGAGAGTGTTTCCAGTGTGGGCGTGTGTTTCTTTCAAACTGAGTATCTTTCTATCGTTTGAGTATGTTTACTATTGCACTTTGAGTATCTTTTCAATTCTCGTTTGAGTATCTTTCTGTAAGGCTTTCTGATGCGAGTTTCTATTGAATTTGAGAGTGTTTCTAGTGTGGGCGTGTGTTTCTTTCAAACTGAGTATCTTTCTATCGTTTGAGTATGTTTACTATTGCAATTTGAGTATCTTTTCAATTCTCGTTTGAGTATCTTTCCGAACGGCTTTCGATGCGAGTTTTTCTTGAATTTGAAAGTGTTTCCACTGTGGGCGTGTGTTTCTTTCAAACTGAGTATCTTTCTATCGTTTGAGTATGTTTACTATTGCACTTTGAGTACCTTTTCAATTCTCGTTTGAGTATCTTTCTGTAAGGCTTTCTGATGCGAGTTTCTATTGAATTTGAGAGTGTTTCTAGTGTGGGCGTGTGTTTCTTTCAAACTGAGTATCTTTCTATCGTTTGAGTATGTTTACTATTGCAATTTGAGTACCTTTTCAATTCTCGTTTGAGTATCTTTCTGTAAGGCTTTCTGATGCGAGTTTCTATTGAATTTGAGAGTGTTTCTAGTGTGGGCGTGTGTTTCTTTCAAACTGAGTATCTTTCTATCGTTTGAGTATGTTTACTATTGCAATTCGAGTATCTTTTCAATTCTCGTTTGAGTATCTTTCTGTAAGCCTTTCTGATGCGAGTTTCTATTGAATTTGAGAGTGTTTCCAGTGTGGGCGTGTGTTTCTTTCAAACTGAGTATCTTTCTATCGTTTGAGTATGTTTACTATTGCACTTTGAGTATCTTTTCAATTCTCGTTTGAGTATCTTTCTGAACGGCTTTCGATGCGAGTTTTTCTTGAATTTGAAAGTGTTTCCACTGTGGGCGTGTGTTTCTTTCAAACTGAGTATCTTTCTATCGTTTGAGTATGTTTACTATTGCAATTTGAGTATCTTTTCAATTCTCGTTTAAGTATCTTTCCGAACGGCTTTCGATGCGAGTTTTTCTTGAATTTGAAAGTGTTTCCACTGTGGGCGTGTGTTTCTTTCAAACTGAGTATCTTTCTATCGTTTGAGTATGTTTACTATTGCACTTTGAGTACCTTTTCAATTCTCGTTTGAGTATCTTTCTGTAAGGCTTTCTGATGCGAGTTTCTATTGAATTTGAGAGTGTTTCTAGTGTGGGCGTGTGTTTCTTTCAAACTGAGTATCTTTCTATCGTTTGAGTATGTTTACTATTGCAATTTGAGTATCTTTTCAATTCTCGTTTGAGTATTTTTCCGAACGGCTTTCGATGCGAGTTTTTCTTTAATTTGAGAGTGTTTCCAATGTGGGCGTGTGTTTCTTTCAAACTGAGTATCTTTCTATCGTTTGAGTATGTTTACTATTGCACTTTGAGTACCTTTTCAATTCTCGTTTGAGTATCTTTCTGTAAGGCTTTCTGATGCGAGTTTCTATTGAATTTGAGAGTGTTTCTAGTGTGGGCGTGTGTTTCTTTCAAACTGAGTATCTATCTATCGTTTGAGTATGTTTACTATTGCAATTTGAGTATCTTTTCAATTCTCGTTTGAGTATCTTTCTGAACGGCTTTCGATGCTAGTTTTTCTTGAATTTGAGAGTGTTTCCAATGTGGGCATGTGTTTCTTTCAAACTGAGTATCTTTCTATCGTTTGAGTATGTTTACTATTGCAATTTGAGTATCTTTTCAATTCTCGTTTGAGTATCTTTCTGAACGGCTTTCGATGCGAGTTTTTCTTGAATTTGAGTGTTTTTCCAGTGTGGGCGTGTGTTTCTTTCAAACTGAGTATCTTTCTATCGTTTGAGTATGTTTACTATTGCAATTTGAGTATCTTTTCAATTCTCGTTTGAGTATCTTTCTGAACGGCTTTCGATGCGAGTTTTTCTTGAATTTGAGAGTGTTTCCAATGTGGGCGTGTGTTTCTTTCAAACTGAGTATCTTTCTATCGTTTGAGTATGTTTACTATTGCACTTTGAGTACCTTTTCAATTCTCGTTTGAGTATCTTTCTGTAAGGCTTTCTGATGCGAGTTTCTATTGAATTTGAGAGTGTTTCTAGTGTGGGCGTGTGTTTCTTTCAAACTGAGTATCTTTCTATCGTTTGAGTATGTTTACTATTGCAATTTGAGTATCTTTTCAATTCTCGTTTGAGTATCTTTCCGAACTGCTTTCGATGCGAGTTTTTCTTGAATTTGAGAGTGTTTCCAATGTGGGCGTGTGTTTCTTTCAAACTGAGTATCTTTCTATCGTTTGAGTATGTTTACTATTGCACTTTGAGTACCTTTTCAATTCTCGTTTGAGTATCTTTCTGTAAGGCTTTCTGATGCGAGTTTCTATTGAATTTGAGAGTGTTTCCAGTGTGGGCGTGTGTTTCTTTCAAACTGAGTATCTTTCTATCGTTTGAGTATGTTTACTATTGCAATTTGAGTATCTTTTCAATTCTCGTTTGAGTATCTTTCCGAACGGCTTTCGATGCGAGTTTTTCTTGAATTTGAGAGTGTTTCCAATGTGGGCGTGTGTTTCTTTCAAACTGAGTATCTTTCTATCGTTTGAGTATGTTTACTATTGCAATTTGAGTATCTTTTCAATTCTCGTTTGAGTATCTTTCTGAACGGCTTTCGATGCGAGTTTTTCTTGAATTTGAGTGTTTTTCCAGTGTGGGCGTGTGTTTCTTTCAAACTGAGTATCTTTCTATCGTTTGAGTATGTTTACTATTGCAATTTGAGTATCTTTTCAATTCTCGTTTGAGTATCTTTCTGTAAGGCTTTCTGATGCGAGTTTCTATTGAATTTGAGAGTGTTTCTAGTGTGGGCGTGTGTTTCTTTCAAACTGAGTATCTTTCTATCGTTTGAGTATGTTTACTATTGCAATTTGAGTATCTTTTCAATTCTCGTTTGAGTATCTTTCCGAACTGCTTTCGATGCGAGTTTTTCTTGAATTTGAGAGTGTTTCCAATGTGGGCGTGTGTTTCTTTCAAACTGAGTATCTTTCTATCGTTTGAGTATGTTTACTATTGCACTTTGAGTACCTTTTCAATTCTCGTTTGAGTATCTTTCTGTAAGGCTTTCTGATGCGAGTTTCTATTGAATTTGAGAGTGTTTCTAGTGTGGGCGTGTGTTTCTTTCAAACTGAGTATCTTTCTATCGTTTGAGTATGTTTACTATTGCAATTCGAGTATCTTTTCAATTCTCGTTTGAGTATCTTTCTGTAAGCCTTTCTGATGCGAGTTTCTATTGAATTTGAGAGTGTTTCCAGTGTGGGCGTGTGTTTCTTTCAAACTGAGTATCTTTCTATCGTTTGAGTATGTTTACTATTGCACTTTGAGTATCTTTTCAATTCTCGTTTGAGTATCTTTCTGTAAGGCTTTCTGATGCGAGTTTCTATTGAATTTGAGAGTGTTTCTAGTGTGGGCGTGTGTTTCTTTCAAACTGAGTATCTTTCTATCGTTTGAGTATGTTTACTATTGCAATTTGAGTATCTTTTCAATTCTCGTTTGAGTATCTTTCCGAACGGCTTTCGATGCGAGTTTTTCTTGAATTTGAAAGTGTTTCCACTGTGGGCGTGTGTTTCTTTCAAATTGAGTATCTTTCTATCGTTTGAGTATGTTTACTATTGCACTTTGAGTACCTTTTCAATTCTCGTTTGAGTATCTTTCTGTAAGGCTTTCTGATGCGAGTTTCTATTGAATTTGAGAGTGTTTCTAGTGTGGGCGTGTGTTTCTTTCAAACTGAGTATCTTTCTATCGTTTGAGTATGTTTACTATTGCAATTTGAGTATCTTTTCAATTCTCGTTTGAGTATCTTTCCGAACGGCTTTCGATGCGAGTTTTTCTTGAATTTGAGAGTGTTTCCAATGTGGGCGTGTGTTTCTTTCAAACTGAGTATCTTTCTATCGTTTGAGTATGTTTACTATTGCAATTTGAGTATCTTTTCAATTCTCGTTTGAGTATCTTTCTGAACGGCTTTCGATGCGAGTTTTTCTTGAATTTGAGTGTTTTTCCAGTGTGGGCGTGTGTTTCTTTCAAACTGAGTATCTTTCTATCGTTTGAGTATGTTTACTATTGCAATTTGAGTATCTTTTCAATTCTCGTTTGAGTATCTTTCTGAACGGCTTTCGATGCGAGTTTTTCTTGAATTTGAGAGTGTTTCCAATGTGGGCGTGTGTTTCTTTCAAACTGAGTATCTTTCTATCGTTTGAGTATGTTTACTATTGCACTTTGAGTACCTTTTCAATTCTCGTTTGAGTATCTTTCTGTAAGGCTTTCTGATGCGAGTTTCTATTGAATTTGAGAGTGTTTCTAGTGTGGGCGTGTGTTTCTTTCAAACTGAGTATCTTTCTATCGTTTGAGTATGTTTACTATTGCAATTTGAGTATCTTTTCAATTCTCGTTTGAGTATCTTTCCGAACTGCTTTCGATGCGAGTTTTTCTTGAATTTGAGAGTGTTTCCAATGTGGGCGTGTGTTTCTTTCAAACTGAGTATCTTTCTATCGTTTGAGTATGTTTACTATTGCACTTTGAGTACCTTTTCAATTCTCGTTTGAGTATCTTTCTGTAAGGCTTTCTGATGCGAGTTTCTATTGAATTTGAGAGTGTTTCTAGTGTGGGCGTGTGTTTCTTTCAAACTGAGTATCTTTCTATCGTTTGAGTATGTTTACTATTGCAATTTGAGTATCTTTTCAATTCTCGTTTGAGTATCTTTCCGAACGGCTTTCGATGCGAGTTTTTCTTGAATTTGAGAGTGTTTCCAATGTGGGCGTGTGTTTCTTTCAAACTGAGTATCTTTCTATCGTTTGAGTATGTTTACTATTGCACTTTGAGTACCTTTTCAATTCTCGTTTGAGTATCTTTCTGTAAGGCTTTCTGATGCGAGTTTCTATTGAATTTGAGAGTGTTTCTAGTGTGGGCGTGTGTTTCTTTCAAACTGAGTATCTTTCTATCGTTTGAGTATGTTTACTATTGCAATTTGAGTATCTTTTCAATTCTCGTTTGAGTATCTTTCTGAACGGCTTTCGATGCGAGTTTTTCTTGAATTTGAGAGTGTTTCCAATGTGGGCGTGTGTTTCTTTCAAACTGAGTATCTTTCTATCGTTTGAGTATGTTTACTATTGCAATTTGAGTATCTTTTCAATTCTCGTTTGAGTATCTTTCTGAACGGCTTTCGATGCGAGTTTTTCTTGAATTTGAGTGTTTTTTCCAGTGTGGGCGTGTGTTTCTTTCAAACTGAGTATCTTTCTATCGTTTGAGTATGTTTACTATTGCAATTTGAGTATCTTTTCAATTCTCGTTTGAGTATCTTTCTGAACGGCTTTCGATGCGAGTTTTTCTTGAATTTGAGAGTGTTTCCAATGTGGGCGTGTGTTTCTTTCAAACTGAGTATCTTTCTATCGTTTGAGTATGTTTACTATTGCACTTTGAGTACCTTTTCAATTCTCGTTTGAGTATCTTTCTGTAAGGCTTTCTGATGCGAGTTTCTATTGAATTTGAGAGTGTTTCCAGTGTGGGCGTGTGTTTCTTTCAAACTGAGTATCTTTCTATCGTTTGAGTATGTTTACTATTGCAATTTGAGTATCTTTTCAATTCTCGTTTGAGTATCTTTCTGAACGGCTTTCGATGCGAGTTTTTCTTGAATTTGAGAGTGTTTCCAATGTGGGCGTGTGTTTCTTTCAAACTGAGTATCTTTCTATCGTTTGAGTATGTTTACTATTGCACTTTGAGTACCTTTTCAATTCTCGTTTGAGTATCTTTCTGTAAGGCTTTCTGATGCGAGTTTCTATTGAATTTGAGAGTGTTTCTAGTGTGGGCGTGTGTTTCTTTCAAACTGAGTATCTTTCTATCGTTTGAGTATGTTTACTATTGCAATTTGAGTATCTTTTCAATTCTCGTTTGAGTATCTTTCCGAACTGCTTTCGATGCGAGTTTTTCTTGAATTTGAGAGTGTTTCCAATGTGGGCGTGTGTTTCTTTCAAACTGAGTATCTTTCTATCGTTTGAGTATGTTTACTATTGCACTTTGAGTACCTTTTCAATTCTCGTTTGAGTATCTTTCTGTAAGGCTTTCTGATGCGAGTTTCTATTGAATTTGAGAGTGTTTCTAGTGTGGGCGTGTGTTTCTTTCAAACTGAGTATCTTTCTATCGTTTGAGTATGTTTACTATTGCAATTTGAGTATCTTTTCAATTCTCGTTTGAGTATCTTTCCGAACTGCTTTCGATGCGAGTTTTTCTTGAATTTGAGAGTGTTTCCAATGTGGGCGTGTGTTTCTTTCAAACTGAGTATCTTTCTATCGTTTGAGTATGTTTACTATTGCACTTTGAGTACCTTTTCAATTCTCGTTTGAGTATCTTTCTGTAAGGCTTTCTGATGCGAGTTTCTATTGAATTTGAGAGTGTATCTAGTGTGGGCGTGTGTTTCTTTCAAACTGAGTATCTTTCTATCGTTTGAGTATGTTTACTATTGCAATTCGAGTATGTTTTCAATTCTCGTTTGAGTATCTTTCTGTAAGCCTTTCTGATGCGAGTTTCTATTGAATTTGAGAGTGTTTCCAGTGTTGGCGTGTGTTTCTTTCAAACTGAGTATCTTTCTATCGTTTGAGTATGTTTACTATTGCACTTTGAGTATCTTTTCAATTCTCGTTTGAGTATCTTTCTGTAAGGCTTTCTGATGCGAGTTTCTATTGAATTTGAGAGTGTTTCTAGTGTGGGCGTGTGTTTCTTTCAAACTGAGTATCTTTCTATCGTTTGAGTATGTTTACTATTGCAATTTGAGTATCTTTTCAATTCTCGTTTGAGTATCTTTCCGAACGGCTTTCGATGCGAGTTTTTCTTGAATTTGAAAGTGTTTCCACTGTGGGCGTGTGTTTCTTTCAAATTGAGTATCTTTCTATCGTTTGAGTATGTTTACTATTGCAGTTTGAGTACCTTTTCAATTCTCGTTTGAGTATCTTTCTGTAAGGCTTTCTGATGCGAGTTTCTATTGAATTTGAGAGTGTTTCTAGTGTGGGCGTGTGTTTCTTTCAAACTGAGTATCTTTCTATCGTTTGAGTATGTTTACTATTGCAATTTGAGTATCTTTTCAATTCTCGTTTGAGTATCTTTCCGAACGGCTTTCGATGCGAGTTTTTCTTGAATTTGAGAGTGTTTCCAATGTGGGCGTGTGTTTCTTTCAAACTGAGTATCTTTCTATCGTTTGAGTATGTTTACTATTGCACTTTGAGTACCTTTTCAATTCTCGTTTGAGTATCTTTCTGTAAGGCTTTCTGATGCGAGTTTCTATTGAATTTGAGAGTGTTTCTAGTGTGGGCGTGTGTTTCTTTCAAACTGAGTATCTTTCTATCGTTTGAGTATGTTTACTATTGCAATTTGAGTATCTTTTCAATTCTCGTTTGAGTATCTTTCTGAACGGCTTTCGATGCTAGTTTTTCTTGAATTTGAGAGTGTTTCCAATGTGGGCGTGTGTTTCTTTCAAACTGAGTATCTTTCTATCGTTTGAGTATGTTTACTATTGCAATTTGAGTATCTTTTCAATTCTCGTTTGAGTATCTTTCTGAACGGCTTTCGATGCGAGTTTTTCTTGAATTTGAGTGTTTTTCCAGTGTGGGCGTGTGTTTCTTTCAAACTGAGTATCTTTCTATCGTTTGAGTATGTTTACTATTGCAATTTGAGTATCTTTTCAATTCTCGTTTGAGTATCTTTCTGAACGGCTTTCGATGCGAGTTTTTCTTGAATTTGAGAGTGTTTCCAATGTGGGCGTGTGTTTCTTTCAAACTGAGTATCTTTCTATCGTTTGAGTATGTTTACTATTGCACTTTGAGTACCTTTTCAATTCTCGTTTGAGTATCTTTCTGTAAGGCTTTCTGATGCGAGTTTCTATTGAATTTGAGAGTGTTTCCAGTGTGGGCGTGTGTTTCTTTCAAACTGAGTATCTTTCTATCGTTTGAGTATGTTTACTATTGCAATTTGAGTATCTTTTCAATTCTCGTTTGAGTATCTTTCTGAACGGCTTTCGATGCGAGTTTTTCTTGAATTTGAGAGTGTTTCCAATGTGGGCGTGTGTTTCTTTCAAACTGAGTATCTTTCTATCGTTTGAGTATGTTTACTATTGCACTTTGAGTACCTTTTCAATTCTCGTTTGAGTATCTTTCTGTAAGGCTTTCTGATGCGAGTTTCTATTGAATTTGAGAGTGTTTCTAGTGTGGGCGTGTGTTTCTTTCAAACTGAGTATCTTTCTATCGTTTGAGTATGTTTACTATTGCAATTTGAGTATCTTTTCAATTCTCGTTTGAGTATCTTTCCGAACTGCTTTCGATGCGAGTTTTTCTTGAATTTGAGAGTGTTTCCAATGTGGGCGTGTGTTTCTTTCAAACTGAGTATCTTTCTATCGTTTGAGTATGTTTACTATTGCACTTTGAGTACCTTTTCAATTCTCGTTTGAGTATCTTTCTGTAAGGCTTTCTGATGCGAGTTTCTATTGAATTTGAGAGTGTTTCCAGTGTGGGCGTGTGTTTCTTTCAAACTGAGTATCTTTCTATCGTTTGAGTATGTTTACTATTGCAATTTGAGTATCTTTTCAATTCTCGTTTGAGTATCTTTCCGAACGGCTTTCGATGCGAGTTTTTCTTGAATTTGAGAGTGTTTCCAATGTGGGCGTGTGTTTCTTTCAAACTGAGTATCTTTCTATCGTTTGAGTATGTTTACTATTGCACTTTGAGTACCTTTTCAATTCTCGTTTGAGTATCTTTCTGTAAGGCTTTCTGATGCGAGTTTCTATTGAATTTGAGAGTGTTTCTAGTGTGGGCGTGTGTTTCTTTCAAACTGAGTATCTTTCTATCGTTTGAGTATGTTTACTATTGCAATTTGAGTATCTTTTCAATTCTCGTTTGAGTATCTTTCTGAACGGCTTTCGATGCTAGTTTTTCTTGAATTTGAGAGTGTTTCCAATGTGGGCGTGTGTTTCTTTCAAACTGAGTATCTTTCTATCGTTTGAGTATGTTTACTATTGCAATTTGAGTATCTTTTCAATTCTCGTTTGAGTATCTTTCTGAACGGCTTTCGATGCGAGTTTTTCTTGAATTTGAGTGTTTTTCCAGTGTGGGCGTGTGTTTCTTTCAAACTGAGTATCTTTCTATCGTTTGAGTATGTTTACTATTGCAATTTGAGTATCTTTTCAATTCTCGTTTGAGTATCTTTCTGAACGGCTTTCGATGCGAGTTTTTCTTGAATTTGAGAGTGTTTCCAATGTGGGCGTGTGTTTCTTTCAAACTGAGTATCTTTCTATCGTTTGAGTATGTTTACTATTGCACTTTGAGTACCTTTTCAATTCTCATTTGAGTATCTTTCTGTAAGGCTTTCTGATGCGAGTTTCTATTGAATTTGAGAGTGTTTCCAGTGTGGGCGTGTGTTTCTTTCAAACTGAGTATCTTTCTATCGTTTGAGTATGTTTACTATTGCAATTTGAGTATCTTTTCAATTCTCGTTTGAGTATCTTTCCGAACGGCTTTCGATGCGAGTTTTTCTTGAATTTGAGAGTGTTTCCAATGTGGGCGTGTGTTTCTTTCAAACTGAGTATCTTTCTATCGTTTGAGTATGTTTACTATTGCACTTTGAGTACCTTTTCAATTCTCGTTTGAGTATCTTTCTGTAAGGCTTTCTGATGCGAGTTTCTATTGAATTTGAGAGTGTTTCTAGTGTGGGCGTGTGTTTCTTTCAAACTGAGTATCTTTCTATCGTTTGAGTATGTTTACTATTGCAATTTGAGTATCTTTTCAATTCTCGTTTGAGTATCTTTCTGAACGGCTTTCGATGCTAGTTTTTCTTGAATTTGAGAGTGTTTCCAATGTGGGCGTGTGTTTCTTTCAAACTGAGTATCTTTCTATCGTTTGAGTATGTTTACTATTGCAATTTGAGTATCTTTTCAATTCTCGTTTGAGTATCTTTCTGAACGGCTTTCGATGCGAGTTTTTCTTGAATTTGAGTGTTTTTCCAGTGTGGGCGTGTGTTTCTTTCAAACTGAGTATCTTTCTATCGTTTGAGTATGTTTACTATTGCAATTTGAGTATCTTTTCAATTCTCGTTTGAGTATCTTTCTGAACGGCTTTCGATGCGAGTTTTTCTTGAATTTGAGAGTGTTTCCAATGTGGGCGTGTGTTTCTTTTAAACTGAGTATCTTTCTATCGTTTGAGTATGTTTACTATTGCACTTTGAGTACCTTTTCAATTCTCATTTGAGTATCTTTCTGTAAGGCTTTCTGATGCGAGTTTCTATTGAATTTGAGAGTGTTTCCAGTGTGGGCGTGTGTTTCTTTCAAACTGAGTATCTTTCTATCGTTTGAGTATGTTTACTATTGCAATTTGAGTATCTTTTCAATTCTCGTTTGAGTATCTTTCTGAACGGCTTTCGATGCGAGTTTTTCTTGAATTTGAGAGTGTTTCCAATGTGGGCGTGTGTTTCTTTCAAACTGAGTATCTTTCTATCGTTTGAGTATGTTTACTATTGCACTTTGAGTACCTTTTCAATTCTCGTTTGAGTATCTTTCTGTAAGGCTTTCTGATGCGAGTTTCTATTGAATTTGAGAGTGTTTCTAGTGTGGGCGTGTGTTTCTTTCAAACTGAGTATCTTTCTATCGTTTGAGTATGTTTACTATTGCAATTTGAGTATCTTTTCAATTCTCGTTTGAGTATCTTTCCGAACTGCTTTCGATGCGAGTTTTTCTTGAATTTGAGAGTGTTTCCAATGTGGGCGTGTGTTTCTTTCAAACTGAGTATCTTTCTATCGTTTGAGTATGTTTACTATTGCACTTTGAGTACCTTTTCAATTCTCGTTTGAGTATCTTTCTGTAAGGCTTTCTGATGCGAGTTTCTATTGAATTTGAGAGTGTTTCCAGTGTGGGCGTGTGTTTCTTTCAAACTGAGTATCTTTCTATCGTTTGAGTATGTTTACTATTGCAATTTGAGTATCTTTTCAATTCTCGTTTGAGTATCTTTCCGAACTGCTTTCGATGCGAGTTTTTCTTGAATTTGAGAGTGTTTCCAATGTGGGCGTGTGTTTCTTTCAAACTGAGTATCTTTCTATCGTTTGAGTATGTTTACTATTGCACTTTGAGTACCTTTTCAATTCTCGTTTGAGTATCTTTCTGTAAGGCTTTCTGATGCGAGTTTCTATTGAATTTGAGAGTGTATCTAGTGTGGGCGTGTGTTTCTTTCAAACTGAGTATCTTTCTATCGTTTGAGTATGTTTACTATTGCAATTCGAGTATGTTTTCAATTCTCGTTTGAGTATCTTTCTGTAAGCCTTTTTGATGCGAGTTTCTATTGAATTTGAGAGTGTTTCCAGTGTGGGCGTGTGTTTCTTTCAAACTGAGTATCTTTCTATCGTTTGAGTATGTTTACTATTGCACTTTGAGTATCTTTTCAATTCTCGTTTGAGTATCTTTCTGTAAGGCTTTCTGATGCGAGTTTCTATTGAATTTGAGAGTGTTTCTAGTGTGGGCGTGTGTTTCTTTCAAACTGAGTATCTTTCTATCGTTTGAGTATGTTTACTATTGCAATTTGAGTATCTTTTCAATTCTCGTTTGAGTATCTTTCCGAACGGCTTTCGATGCGAGTTTTTCTTGAATTTGAAAGTGTTTCCACTGTGGGCGTGTGTTTCTTTCAAATTGAGTATCTTTCTATCGTTTGAGTATGTTTACTATTGCAGTTTGAGTACCTTTTCAATTCTCGTTTGAGTATCTTTCTGTAAGGCTTTCTGATGCGAGTTTCTATTGAATTTGAGAGTGTTTCTAGTGTGGGCGTGTGTTTCTTTCAAACTGAGTATCTTTCTATCGTTTGAGTATGTTTACTATTGCAATTTGAGTATCTTTTCAATTCTCGTTTGAGTATCTTTCCGAACGGCTTTCGATGCGAGTTTTTCTTGAATTTGAGAGTGTTTCCAATGTGGGCGTGTGTTTCTTTCAAACTGAGTATCTTTCTATCGTTTGAGTATGTTTACTATTGCACTTTGAGTATCTTTTCAATTCTCGTTTGAGTATCTTTCTGTAAGGCTTTCTGATGCGAGTTTCTATTGAATTTGAGAGTGTTTCTAGTGTGGGCGTGTGTTTCTTTCAAACTGAGTATCTTTCTATCGTTTGAGTATGTTTACTATTGCAATTTGAGTATCTTTTCAATTCTCGTTTGAGTATCTTTCTGAACGGCTTTCGATGCTAGTTTTTCTTGAATTTGAGAGTGTTTCCAATGTGGGCGTGTGTTTCTTTCAAACTGAGTATCTTTCTATCGTTTGAGTATGTTTACTATTGCAATTTGAGTATCTTTTCAATTCTCGTTTGAGTATCTTTCTGAACGGCTTTCGATGCGAGTTTTTCTTGAATTTGAGAGTTTTTCCAGTGTGGGCGTGTGTTTCTTTCAAACTGAGTATCTTTCTATCGTTTGAGTATGTTTACTATTGCAATTTGAGTATCTTTTCAATTCTCGTTTGAGTATCTTTCTGAACGGCTTTCGATGCGAGTTTTTCTTGAATTTGAGAGTGTTTCCAATGTGGGCGTGTGTTTCTTTCAAACTGAGTATCTTTCTATCGTTTGAGTATGTTTACTATTGCACTTTGAGTACCTTTTCAATTCTCGTTTGAGTATCTTTCTGTAAGGCTTTCTGATGCGAGTTTCTATTGAATTTGAGAGTGTTTCTAGTGTGGGCGTGTGTTTCTTTCAAACTGAGTATCTTTCTATCGTTTGAGTATGTTTACTATTGCAATTTGAGTATCTTTTCAATTCTCGTTTGAGTATCTTTCCGAACTGCTTTCGATGCGAGTTTTTCTTGAATTTGAGAGTGTTTCCAATGTGGGCGTGTGTTTCTTTCAAACTGAGTATCTTTCTATCGTTTGAGTATGTTTACTATTGCACTTTGAGTACCTTTTCAATTCTCGTTTGAGTATCTTTCTGTAAGGCTTTCTGATGCGAGTTTCTATTGAATTTGAGAGTGTTTCCAGTGTGGGCGTGTGTTTCTTTCAAACTGAGTATCTTTCTATCGTTTGAGTATGTTTACTATTGCAATTTGAGTATCTTTTCAATTCTCGTTTGAGTATCTTTCTGAACGGCTTTCGATGCGAGTTTTTCTTGAATTTGAGAGTGTTTCCAATGTGGGCGTGTGTTTCTTTCAAACTGAGTATCTTTCTATCGTTTGAGTATGTTTACTATTGCACTTTGAGTACCTTTTCAATTCTCGTTTGAGTATCTTTCTGTAAGGCTTTCTGATGCGAGTTTCTATTGAATTTGAGAGTGTTTCTAGTGTGGGCGTGTGTTTCTTTCAAACTGAGTATCTTTCTATCGTTTGAGTATGTTTACTATTGCAATTTGAGTATCTTTTCAATTCTCGTTTGAGTATCTTTCTGAACGGCTTTCGATGCGAGTTTTTCTTGAATTTGAGTGTTTTTCCAGTGTGGGCGTGTGTTTCTTTCAAACTGAGTATCTTTCTATCGTTTGAGTATGTTTACTATTGCAATTTGAGTATCTTTTTCAATTCTCGTTTGAGTATCTTTCTGAACGGCTTTCGATGCGAGTTTTTCTTGAATTTGAGAGTGTTTCCAATGTGGGCGTGTGGTTTCTTTCAAACTGAGTATCTTTCTATCGTTTGAGTATGTTTACTATTGCACTTTGAGTACCTTTTCAATTCTCGTTTGAGTATCTTTCTGTAAGGCTTTCTGATGCGAGTTTCTATTGAATTTGAGAGTGTTTCTAGTGTGGGCGTGTGTTTCTTTCAAACTGAGTATCTTTCTATCGGTTGAGTATGTTTACTATTGCAATTTGAGTATCTTTTCAATTCTCGTTTGAGTATCTTTCCGAACTGCTTTCGATGCGAGTTTTTCTTGAATTTGAGAGTGTTTCCAATGTGGGCGTGTGTTTCTTTCAAACTGAGTATCTTTCTATCGTTTGAGTATGTTTACTATTGCACTTTGAGTACCTTTTCAATTCTCGTTTGAGTATCTTTCTGTAAGGCTTTCTGATGCGAGTTTCTATTGAATTTGAGAGTGTTTCCAGTGTGGGCGTGTGTTTCTTTCAAACTGAGTATCTTTCTATCGTTTGAGTATGTTTACTATTGCAATTTGAGTATCTTTTCAATTCTCGTTTGAGTATCTTTCTGAACGGCTTTCGATGCGAGTTTTTCTTGAATTTGAGAGTGTTTCCAATGTGGGCGTGTGTTTCTTTCAAACTGAGTATCTTTCTATCGTTTGAGTATGTTTACTATTGCACTTTGAGTACCTTTTCAATTCTCGTTTGAGTATCTTTCTGTAAGGCTTTCTGATGCGAGTTTCTATTGAATTTGAGAGTGTTTCTAGTGTGGGGCGTGTGTTTCTTTCAAACTGAGTATCTTTCTATCGTTTGAGTATGTTTACTATTGCAATTTGAGTATCTTTTCAATTCTCGTTTGAGTATCTTTCCGAACTGCTTTCGATGCGAGTTTTTCTTGAATTTGAGAGTGTTTCCAATGTGGGCGTGTGTTTCTTTCAAACTGAGTATCTTTCTATCGTTTGAGTATGTTTACTATTGCACTTTGAGTACCTTTTCAATTCTCGTTTGAGTATCTTTCTGTAAGGCTTTCTGATGCTAGTTTCTATTGAATTTGAGAGTGTTTCTAGTGTGGGCGTGTGTTTCTTTCAAACTGAGTATCTTTCTATCGTTTGAGTATGTTTACTATTGCAATTTGAGTATCTTTTCAATTCTCGTTTGAGTATCTTTCCGAACTGCTTTCGATGCGAGTTTTTCTTGAATTTGAGAGTGTTTCCAATGTGGGCGTGTGTTTCTTTCAAACTGAGTATCTTTCTATCGTTTGAGTATGTTTACTATTGCACTTTGAGTACCTTTTCAATTCTCGTTTGAGTATCTTTCTGTAAGGCTTTCTGATGCGAGTTTCTATTGAATTTGAGAGTGTTTCTAGTGTGGGCGTGTGTTTCTTTCAAACTGAGTATCTTTCTATCGTTTGAGTATGTTTACTATTGCACTTTGAGTACCTTTTCAATTCTCGTTTGAGTATCTTTCTGTAAGGCTTTCTGATGCGAGTTTCTATTGAATTTGAGAGTGTTTCCAGTGTGGGCGTGTGTTTCTTTCAAACTGAGTATCTTTCTATCGTTTGAGTATGTTTACTATTGCAATTTGAGTATCTTTTCAATTCTCGTTTGAGTATCTTTCTGAACGGCTTTCGATGCGAGTTTTTCTTGAATTTGAGAGTGTTTCCAATGTGGGCGTGTGTTTCTTTCAAACTGAGTATCTTTCTATCGTTTGAGTATGTTTACTATTGCACTTTGAGTACCTTTTCAATTCTCGTTTGAGTATCTTTCTGTAAGGCTTTCTGATGCGAGTTTCTATTGAATTTGAGAGTGTTTCTAGTGTGGGCGTGTGTTTCTTTCAAACTGAGTATCTTTCTATCGTTTGAGTATGTTTACTATTGCAATT